>NC_069145.1:52168860-52450756 GCF_943734635.1 Anopheles cruzii
TGTGATTAGCTAAAGGTGTTTCAGGAATTGCGCGACCGGAAGCGACTCCGGCTATAAACGAACGTTTCTCGACAGGAAACGAAACGTTACCCACACGTCCAGTCGTGGGCATGGGGCTGGAAGTTGAAGCGGTCGGCGAGCGCTCCCGTACGCACAATTATGCAATTGCTTCATTCGATTGATTCCCTCTTTCGTGTCTGAGAGAAGGCCCTTTCAGAGCGTCTGCAGGCCCTGCATAGGCGACGAAACCCGGACTCGGGCTCTTTAGTATCGCTTCACAGGGTGACGATTTATTGTCCCACCCTGTGGACCGGGGGGGTCAGTCGGATCCGAACTCAGGCGGCCGTTTCCGGTCAGCAACGTGCATAGGTGCCTGCGGCTACGCGGCCGCCGGCAGCTGATTTGTTGGCTGGCGATAAGTATTCCCTGCCCTGGCCCGTCGACGTGCCGAGCTTATCGAATCAAACGCCCTTCGGCGACGGGATTCGGAGATATTTATATTAAAAATAGAACATCTCGCTCACTTGCTACAGTTTACACTTTTCTCGCATCGGAGGTCGATAAATTTTCCTGAAAATGTATATGTTTTTGCGTTGACCTTTCTCTTGTTGGATGTGTCATGATTACAATGTGACGGTAAGATAGAGGTCAATAATTAAGCTGTAGGGGCATAAGTATTTGGAAAATTTACATTTTTTGGAAAGCCCTAACAAGTTTCTGTCCAAACGTACCCATGGGAATGTTTTTATACGTTTATCATTTTAGTTTTTGCCCCAGAGCGAAGCGTAGAGGGAAGGAAAAAATTCCATAAATGCGAGCATTGCGATAAAAAAATGAAAACGATTGTTGGTCGGCATTACACACGGCCCCTGGCTTGGGTGGATTGAGATGTTTTCTTACAAATATTTCCTTCCCAGGGGCAGTGTGTTTACAAACTCCGCGGTCTGCGTGGTTACGTTTTCGTATCCTGCCATCCGTCCGAGAGGACTCAAACAACGGGTCGCATTGTCGTCAGCCAGCCATGATTGTTTACATCCATGATTTTATGCTCTTTTTCCTTCCACTGCCTCGAGGGCCCCAAAGGGCAGCCGGTCACCCGTTTGGTCAACCGGTGAGCCCCGTTTCGGCTTCGAAAGGAGGCGAACAAAACCTCGCCCCGCCAGAGGGACGGAACAAATAGTAGCGGCGGCGAAGAAGATTATCATGAACGATAAGAATTCGTATTCCTTCGGGGTTCAAATCGGGGAGGAACTGGTTTTATGAGCCCCGTTTGATAGCGAACCACCGAAGATGCCGAAGCTCGCGATCGCAAGGTGCCCCTCGGCAGGGGACGAACGAAGGCGCGCACACGATGGGGCCTCGGTTTCTCGATTTAGCAGCCACGCGCATTTGGCTCCCGGGTTCGATGAATATCTCAATCAAGGTCCAGCTGGGCTTCGGGAAAGTATTGAATTTCGAGCATTGCGAACATTGGTCCGTGGGAAAGATAAGTTTTTGTGGAGAAGTTTCGGGCACGGGCTCGGTAATTGTTCTGCCACGGAAAGGGAACAAAAATATCGTCACGCCAAAACTGCCTGCCTCTTGCTGGAAACGTCGAACGTTACTTTGCGAACGAAACTGTTTGTCAAACGTACTTTTCTGCGTCACATAACTCATACCTTGTAGAACCCGCAATAGACGTCCACTCCCCCAGAAAGGATCCCAACGGGAGCCACGTTGAAGGTCAACCGGAAGGTCACAGATCGATGTCCCGACCCGATGGCACAGTCCGTATTAAATAATTGGCCAACTTGTACCGGCAGCTTTATGAGCGTGTATTGAACGATAGGGAAAAGGACTTAAAATATTTCAGCCATCGGCACTTTCTACGCTTTAGTTATGTCGGCGGGAATTAGGGCGAAACAAGTTGCTCTACAGGTAGCGTTTTACATTTCCCTTGTTTGCTCGTAAGGCAGAAGGATTTAATGATCATTCCGATCATTGGCTTAAGCCCATGCTATTTGCATAAAAGTTAGCCACAACATTATGCGTGCCGATGCCGCTTACTAATTTAAATGGGGTTTTGATAGCGCATCAGCATGTGTGTTGTCGAACCCTTTTTGGGGACACGGTTGCATAATTTCTTTCGGGTGCTTTTCGAAGGAATGTTGGGTGCGAGAACGGTGAAACTTTCGCTGCCAGCATTAGGGAGAAACTTTCATCATCTGTGTCGGTGAGTATAGCGAAGAAGAAGAAAACGAAGGGCTTTCACAATGTGCGTTTGACCCAGCACGAACGTTGAACGTTCGTTGAACGTTTATGGTGATTTCGATTAGTTATGGGCGGTAAGAACGAATAGATTGTTATAGAGAATGTGAGTAACACAACATACTAATGTTTCACCAGGATTCGTGGGAAAACCAAAATGGGTTGTCGCGCCCCTGCTCACACATTGTTGTTTCTGCGCGAATTTTTGACAAAATAATGTACTGTTTGGCTCACAAATGATGCCTACCGATACCGTATTCCCCTGATCTGGCTCCCTGTAACTGTTTCCTGTTTCGAAAACTTTAATTACCTCTTCGTGGTCAATTAGTTTTGGAGTACACAAAAATCGACAATGAGCCAAAACACGCCCAAGCTAAACAACTGTAAAAAATTGACTGATTACTCAAAATGCCCGAACTTTTCACCATAAGTCACTGACATGTGTAGCCTAACGCCACAGAAAAACGAAAATCAGATATACCGTAGATTACGGGTATTAAGACCCACCTTTTTTGCAAAAAAATTCAGTCTAAAATCCAAGGGTCTTAATAGTTGTAGTTAGCGATTCGGCTTGCTGGATTAACCGGTTAATGCATGTAGCGGCATCATGAGCAACCTGACTCAAGCACTCGATCTGATTGTCTTGACAAACACACAATTGATGAGAAAGGAGCCAAGACAATTGCAATTCGTACAACAGGTCATGAAAAAAGTAATTTTACCTGTGTTTTGACCTGTATGGCTGATGGCACCAAGTTGCCTCCACTTTTAATCTTCAAACGTAAAACCCTGCCTAAGGACAAAATCCCAACAGGAGTATTGATTCATGTTCAATCAAAAGGATGGATGGACTAGCAAGGCATGGACTTGTGGTTTGATAAGGTCTAGGCGACCTGGCGGCCTGTTGAAGAAGAATTCTCTTTTGGTTTTTGATCAGTTTAGAGGGCATTTGACGGAAAAATTAAAGCAAAAGGCTAAAGAACTGAGAACCCAGTTAGCAGTCAATCCAGGTGGTCTCACAAGTCAATTACAACCTCTTGATATCACTATCAATAAACCTTTTAAGGCAGTTATGAAGGAGGAGTGGACCAAATGGATGAGTGAATCTGATACAAACTTAACTCCATCAGGCCTGTTGAAGAGGCCACCAATCTCACAAGTCTGCCAGTGGGATGCCATCACGAAAGATGTTATCATCAAATCATTTAAAAAAGCAGGTATTAGTAATGCATTACATGGCTCTGAAGATGATGCTATTTTTGCCCAAAGTGATTCCTCAGACACAGATGATGATGACATGGAAGAATTAACTAGAAAACTGGTTAATCAATGTTTGGAAACAGAAGATATGTTTGAGACTGAAGAATTTCATAACTTCTATGACGAATGAGTCATAAATAAAGTCGTTAAAAAATAAAAATAAAGTAATTTAGGTTTTTCTTAAATTTTTGATCTAAAAATGAGGGGGGGTCTTATTTAATAGATGTAGGGTCTTAATACCCGTAATCTACGGTACGTAGTCCGCGGAAATTCTTAAGTTGCAAATTTTTTTGAACATACCTCGTATTGTATTAGAACACCGAGTTGAACTACTAGTTAATCAATATGCAGACGTTAAGAATTTTGATATTAAGCTTAAGTCATTTTCATCATCTGAATTCGAAAAAACGTACTTCAATAAAACACTGTAAAAAAATGTACGTAATTATTAAAATGTTATATTCCGCTAAAAGCCTGTGTGGTTATTTCCTTCGCCTAAAGTCTAATCATCCGACAAACGAATTCGCCGTCCATTTCATAAGTCATTCGTCTGCGCAACGTAATATTAAACGAGGCCCACACCTGGAGAACAACGAACGAATTACCAGAAATTGACAGAAGGCGCCAGCAGGTTCGTGGGGCCAAACAGTAGTCCCTATTGTTTTCGGATGCCTGGCGCTAATGATCGTACTTGCGTGGCTAAGGAAGAAAAAAAATATCAATTTCATGCTTATTACTGATTGTGACCATTGTTGGCTCAGTTTGTCCGTTTTATTTTTGTAGCGAACTTTTTGCAGCTGCTCGGTGCACCGATTTGTCGCTGCACAACGCGCCGTGGGCCGCCGTCGTCGACAGACGGTAGACGGTAATCAAAATGCTTCCACCCACTTTGCGCCCCACGATAAGACCTGAGAGTCTAATGTTGCGCTGACCGCCGGCCCGAGGCATGGAGCGCCGTTTCGCAGGCGCAATCAGGCGTGAACGCAAGCAGCATGCAAACCCCGCCGTACTTCCGTGGCGTAATGGAGTACAATTCGTCAACACATCGAGGGCCGGCTGGCTGGCGGGAGAAATTCTGCTCCGGCGGGGGTGCCGGGCAATGTCGTTAGTCCCGGGACCGGGCTAAATGCTACCAATTCAAGGTCACCTCCGCCGATCCATGACGAAGCAGCAGCGATCGCGGCCGTAATGGCCGCGCACTTGAAGGGTATCATTTGCGATTCGTTTCTACGACGAAACTGTCGAACACGAAACAAATAGACGTCTTTCCTTCGCGGGCTGACATTTTTTTTTTTACCGTTCCGATGGTCACGGTGGATCGGTTGATCGAAGGCCCTCGGAGGATTGCCCGTAGTAAGAACGTTAGCGAAAAAGGTTAACCGTAAGTTTTGCAAAGCAGCAAATAAAGAGATATCGGTTTTCGTTTCTGGCACAAGTACAAGGCGGGGTCGATTTGCAACCGTAATGATGATCTTAGGAAAAGTTTTTTGCTAATCTCAAGGTATTTTACGCGTTGGTTCTTACAGAATGATTGATGAATGATTGTTTTAGGTTGCAGTGTGGAAACATCTAAACGAACGATTTTAATGTTTCGAACAATTTAGTTTTTCTTAAAAATCTTATGTTTGTTTCTTACATATGTCGGATTCCTCAACATCAAGCAGTTTCCTCGAAGAATCATCTGGGTAAATGCAAATATGGACTTAATAACTTTTAAATATTGACGACACCAATCAGATTTATTCTGCACCGCTAGATGCTCTACGAGAGATGCAGCTACGTTAAAATTTACTATTGTATGACATAAATAATTTACATTTTATGTGACTCACGGTGTGCCAATTTGTTTTAGATGCTACTAAACAATTAAGTGCTCAACTTAACCAGAGTGTTAACCATATTTTATGGAAGCTGGCAGAAGTTGACCATATTCGAACAATAAGATATTAAGATTTTTAATAAACTCATGCGGTTTTTAATTGGACAATTGTATTCTCCATCGATAGCTACTACTTTCTCCCATTTTTCAGGTAATTCCCGGATTCCGTAGAAGAAGAATTCCTCATCATTAGGAGCGATCCAATCAGAAACCCATGTTTCAATACTTTCATATGAACATGCAACGGAACATGTAGTAGCCCGAAAGGTCCTTTTGGGTTTAGGATTCTCCTAATAAATCCACTTTTCATCATCAGATTAACGATTCGGTACAAGAACCCCTTTGTTTTCTGCCGCGAAAGCAGAAATTCACAAGTGGTTTTCCTTCTTTCAGAGTATCTTTCTTTCAATTCATGTGGAACCCATAAGACGTTGTTCTAATCATTCCCATAGCACTCAGGCGATGGGAAACTGTCGTATGGTCAACTTCTAACAAAACTCGAACAGGAACAGGAACAAAACTCGATATTTTCAGATGCTTTGTTTACACTTTAATAAAAAAATCAACCCATACTGCGTTAGATGCGATGCGTAACACATATTTTATTATATACAAAATTGTGACATTTTGTGAGTAATTTCATCTATTGTAAAACCGCATGAATTAATTCAAAGACTTAATCATATACACGAAATAAGAATGCTGAATAAAAATAAGTAACACACCCTAAATGCCGCAGAATGGTGGTAATTGTTTGTTGAAACATTTAAATAGGCATATCGCTGTGCTTCTCCTTTGAACCCTCACTAAGCCCGTGCCTTCTGAGTGGGCTGTCTAATGCACTGCGAGTGGGTTGCGTTGTTTCCGGTTGTGGTACCATTTCAACGCCACCAGCCACCGATGTGTTGCTTGATTGGTATATTTATTTACAACGGTGGCGCATAAATGTTAAACAACGCCCGCTCCCGAACCTCTCAGTCGAAGATCGAAACCTCCGTTGAAGGTCTTGCTGTGGCCACCCAACGAATGCGCCGGAAACAAATGATGTCGACGGATCGATCGCGTTGGACGGTTCCGAAGTATTAAATAGATCGGCCGGACGGCTTTCGGGAGGGCGCGATGATCGCGTGCTATTAGCAGCGGCGCGTGAATCACCTCGATAATTGAATGCTGACTCCACTCCACGATTTGACGGGCTCTTTAGAAGCATGAGACAGCGAGCGAGGGTCGAGGAGAAACCGGCGGTATGTGCGTCATCGCTTCAGCACACACTAGCGGCTTGTTTGAAGAACGACCGATGAAAACTGATGTATGGAGCATAACATTATGAACATATCCATCAAGGCTTTGCTCGATCCGATGGCGGCGCGCACGCGAAGCTGTGCCCGAATGTAGTCAAATCCTGCAACAATTCCGTATGCGTCGCTGGCCATCGATCAACATTGAAAAGTTGATAGATCCCAATCCCCTGGGTACGCGGTGTGCGGACGGTCAAAGAAGTGGCCTCATTGCCTTGACATTCAACACGTCAGTGCGCCGAAATCGGGAAGTGCTCGAGTTTGGTATTCAAACCAAATAGGTGCTGAAAGTAACTTGAAATTGAATTTAATTGAAGCAGTGAAAGTAACAGCAACAGGGGCTTTTAGACGCACATGTAGATCATGCGAATGCCAAGGTTCATTGAATTTTCATGAACTAAAGAAACAGTTTCTCAATTCAACTGCATGATTGAGCTACCACAAACTCTTGGTCAGGCACGGCAAGGCGCGTCGATGAAGTAGCTTTACAGCATCGTTGAAACATTGAACATGACTGATGATGCTGGACAGCTCAATACGCGGCTAGTGAGCAAACGGTTGACCTATCGATCCCCGGAATAAACATATTTCAGTATCATGCACCACGCTTCCTGGTAATTGTAATCGATAGTTCCTCCGGCATGGACACAGCAATCGTTTGAAATGTATGTGCGCTTCGTTGACCGAAACTGATACCGCTGATCGATTGCATGATTTCCGGTGTGGTTTAAAAACAATAGGGCGTCCGTGTGAAGCTCGTGATGTTTGGTTTGCGATGAGATAGCACGCGTAAACTTTCATGATGAGCCTGCCGAAGGGAAACGCCCCAAAGACAGCGCCCCATGCTTTCAAATTTATTTATTTTATTTGACTATATAATTTTACAGTCATATTACAAAAGAGACTAAAAACCAACTCTTGCGAGTTAGCATAAAAAAACTAGATCTACGGTTTGTCCACGGGTCCGTATCAATAAATTAAAAGAAAACTCTGCAAGCTTTTCCCACCGAACCAAGCCACTTGCGGCTTGATTTTTTCACCGAGAAACAAACAACCCAAACGCCGGACGGAGCAGCGTTTTTCCCAATGTTCACACCGCACGGCAGCTCCCAGCATTGTGGTGCGGTGCAATATTTTTATGCTTTTATTTCCTCACCCACCCCCACACCAGTTGGGCTAACCGGTATGCAACATGCCGCCCGAAGGGTTGCAGTTCTCCGTGCATGTGCATTGGCACGTTGCATCAACACCGGCCCGGGGGGGGGCTCACATGACTGTAAAGCATTTTTTTTGCTCCTCATCCACACGGATGACGGATGTCTCTGATGTGAGAATAAAGTGTTACAGTGCCACCCAGTGCCCGCCGTCACAAGTCCCGTAGCTGTTGCTGACTTTGATTCGAACGAGCCGCGGGCTGCGGGCGTGCTGGGTGTGTTTGCCGGGAGCCGCCGCCGTCGCCGTCATATTTATCTTCCCGTGAATGACCGTCGAAAAAGTAACATTTTTCCATGATGGATGCCCCGAGCTCTGCATGATGCCGGTGGCCAAATAAATGTTTGTTACAACATGGACGAAAGCTTTACTTCCGTGATGCGGATACGTCAGGGTCCGAACATGTGCGATGTAAGTGGACTGGTTTCCTGGTTGTTGTGGCGCTTCAGAAAATTAGAAGTGCCAGAATGGGAACCAAATTTTCGAACGTTAATTCATTATCACAAGTGGGTTTCAGCTTTGTGGTAGCAAAAAACCAACACGTTTTATTGTTGAATGCACATTAGTTGGTTGATAGTTTGAACAATAGTATAACCTTCATTCTGAAACGATGAAGTGTCACAGACTAAGAAACGCTAGAGTCGTTTCTGAAGTTTCTTTTTCGATCGAAATGGACTGTAATTTCGTGCAGATGAATTTAATGTCACAATTTATAAAAATTGTTCCGAAATACCGGTTAAACCCGCGTTCTGGTGACACGCCACAGCCTGTTTTCCTATTGAAAAGAAAATGATTCAAAAGGCTATACTTACGGCAGCGTAGATTTACCTGAGCATGGCAAAAAGATCACTGAAAAAACCCATGAAACCCGAAAATCAGAGGAGTGGCAGTATAACAAGCTGCCGTTCTA
Source organism: Anopheles cruzii (assembly GCF_943734635.1). NCBI lineage: Eukaryota > Metazoa > Arthropoda > Insecta > Diptera > Culicidae > Anopheles > Anopheles cruzii. The sequence continues at coordinate 52,177,667 of NC_069145.1, forward strand.
AAGCACACAATTGTATGACATTCAAATATGTTGCGATTCAGAAAAAAAACCCTTGCAACGCTCAATCGAAAGCTGTGTAGGTCTATGATTTACTGACAACTCGCGGATAGTCATTTCCTCGTCGTTCGGCGGGTCTTATAACGGTCGTTCCAGGTTTCTTTTTTTTGTGGGTGGCTATAGAAATGGGTACATGATATGATATGCGAATAAAAAACGCGCGACAGAACGCTTCAAGACACACGTGTGTGCTCAACTTTATGTTGGAGACCGCGAAGGTGACATAAAGCTTTATTAGGTTTTTGATCTTGTAAAATGTCTTACTTCAAACTTATGTCTAGATTCTGTTCAATGTTCGCAGACAGTGTGGGTCTCATAGTTAATACGATCGCACAGACATCTTCGTCAATATGTATTTGAAATCTATGCAAAACTATTAGAAATTTGCGAATCGACAGTATGTCTGTTAGTAAATCCGGTTACTAAAGCGAATACCTCCGAACATATTTGAAGTGTAGTTAATAGAGATTTTAAAAACGTATTGGAATGAAATCAGTGTGATTAAATGTTGCATAAATTGCACCAAATGTTAATTATTCTTAAGAAAAGATCACACAAAGTATATGAAAAATATATAGTACACAGCCTTATTTTATAGTACAAATATTACACAGCGTAGATCGTTAAGTCCTAGCGCAGCTTCTCCAACTATTAGAGTCTTGTTAGCCCACGAATATCGACGATTCATCGTGTCTCGGCGGCGGCGAAGCGCTACAATTGCTATGATTATTAAAACATCATAAAACAAACGACTGGCCAAATGAGTGAAGCGTAATCAAAAATTCACCTCAGAATGACGAAGAACATTCCAAAGCATCGGCCGAGCCGCAGTCCAGCCAAACACGTGTTGCTGTTGTTTTTTTCTCACCCAAAAAAGTTCGGTGCTGCGATGTTGCTAGAAACAAAAACTATCTTCGGCACGCTCCACTGAGCTGTCGGGTGGAACAGAAAGTGACGTACCCTTGGGATTGACCGGAAGAGATGTTTGATGAACTTTCGGGACGGATGGGTGAGTTGTCAGACCGATCAGTTTTTGTCTTCTAGCACCCTACTAAATACTACCATGTCGATTCTTTAAATCCTCCGAAATCTGGTCTTCTGGGAGCGGATGGAGCGGATGGGAGACAAGAGGCAGGATGCAGCAAGCCATCAAAACATTTCAACGATTTACATAATCGACATATTGCGTCTTTAAGAACGAACATGGCCCAGGCATAAAGCAGACCTTCGGGGCACGGTGGGGGGGGAGGAGGGAGAAAGAAAACGTTCAATCACGGTCAACATCATCGAGCAAAGCTGCGAACATTACTTTCGCCAGATATGAACGGAACGTGAGTACACTTTTTGATGCGATTTGAATAATTCATTCTCTTCCGGCGGACGTACAAAAACTTCCCAGAAGCGTGCCCGAACGCTTGCGATCGTTCTTGATTACCATAACTGGCGGCCACTTTCATCTTCACGAGGTGTTGACGGAAATTTTTGAACAAAAAACGGCGAAAGTTGGGTCAAAAACAAACTGTTCAATCATAGCGCATTCCAAATGGATCGTGTTTTCGTAAGTACGAGTGAGGATGGAATGTACGAAAATATTGATAAATAATTTCACAAGAACCAGAAGTATTTTTGTAGTAAGCCAACAGTTTCAAGGTAAAAGTTAGTAAGCAGAAAAAGGTTGTAGATGATGGAAGCAATTTACAACAGTAGTAAATTGTACCGTAGAAAACTTTAATACAGAAGCAATTCCATCCAGGAACACTTTAATATAGAATTAACACTAGCACTGTTTTCGGAGAAACTAAAAATAAATTTATTGGAGAACACGCAGAGAAACACGTCTGTGTATATTCGTGGGGACAAGAAGAATGAATTTATTCTACACCTCACAGGTTACTTGAATATAGTTCGAATCACGGATTACTATTCCAACAAAATTACATATGAGAAACGGATTGATTCATTCAAGGTTTAGCTTAAAGGCCCGTTTACACGCTACGATATATCTGAACGATGCCTTGTATCAGATTAATCGTAACGATATATCGTAGCCAAGGTGGAGCGTCGCACGCCACGATGTATCGTTTCGATTTGCAATGACAGCCATGGAAGTAACACTGTATTGGTCTGTCTTGCCATTGTGCGTTTCGGTTAAAAGTAAAAAATAGAACGTGCCAAGAGTACTTATCAGTCCCAGTGGTCGAGGAAATGGCTTTTAAAGCGAAGCCATTATTCTCACGTTAAACTTTTGCTTTAAAAACATTCAAAACAACATGCCAAACCACCATCAACACACGCACACATGTCTATCCACCGTCAGCACACGCACACATGTATGGAGATTGGATCCATTGGACCGAAATTGATGCTCGGCGCATTCAATTTTTTTGATCTGAAACTATGGTCGTATACAAGCAAATTGGTACTATTTTGCTGTCTACACGTTACGATATATCGTTACGATTGGTTTCATACAAGGCATCGTTCAGATATATCGTAGCGTGTAAACGGGCCTTGAAGTTAGCTTTCTGTCATTTTGTTGTGCTCTTTTGTTGTTAACAAGAAACATTTTCACTTCACTTTTGATATTTGAACTAGCATAAATGGAAAAACTTGCATTTGCAACTGCAACTTGCAACTTTACATTTTAAAATTGGATTCGTTTGTTTCAAGAGGTTTTCTTTACATTTTCGCCCTCCAAATAATTCACCTTTAAAGCTTATCTAGCGCTGTGCGGAGAATGGTGAATTGTTTGCTCCTTCAAAACTTCTCGGATGCTGTGCTAGAAACGCACTAACAACCAACCAACCTAAATTGAGCGGTTGAATTAAATCATACGCCACATTGGGCACAAGATTGCAAACACAAAATCTAGCGCACCGACGTGATGGTTGTCATTTTCGGCATCACAGTGCATCACTCTTTTCGGGTTGTGTTCGACTTTTCCGACTGCCGCCGGCGGCTTCGGTCGAATATTATTATTTATCTGACCGAGGTGATGATAATTCATTTTCAACAGTATCCGCCACATCGAGCGCCTGCGGAACCAACCCGAACTTTTGCAATTAATCAAACTCCTTCGGCGAAATGCGAACCGGAACGGAGTCAGTGGGTTTTGCGGTAAACACCGGCAATGGTCATTAATTAGTTGGATAATTTAGCATCAACATTTCCGGCTGCCAGCCTCAACGATGCCAGATTTAAACGAATGTCCGGCAGGGAGAGCCGTTCGAGTTTTCGAGCAAAGTTAAACTTTCCTTTTCCATCCATTTTCTCTAATGGATGAGAATCGAAAATGAGCAATTGGGAAATTTCTTCCGATCGAGCAGCTTTCCTTCGCCACGTCCCACAGCACCGACGACTGGCCGAGTGGGGCACCCCGTCTACTGAAACTCACCATTACCACTGTCTTCAATTAGAGGCAAAGTTTCTTTTCCATTTAAGGTTCGTTTGATATGCGGAAGCCTAGCGTCTCATATCCTTAGCGAGCTTTAAACGGCTGATCTATTTCACTTCCATTCATTTGGCGCACGAACACGAAAGGGGAATGGATATTTGATGAACTATAAAAAATGCATAATGTGCTATAAATACTTTGCTGGCACAACAATTAAGTGAATCAGAAGTATCATCTCCCTGAAGAAGATTTGTCACTCACTTTGTCAGCAAAGTTCCAACTTTAGATTGCATAAAGAAATACAAAAAAGGGAGACAAGCAGTGATGAAATGATCAAGGGGTGTGATTTTCTGCATGCATTTTTTTGCCCAGCTTGCAGTGCGCAGTTCGTATGAACATTGGTCTATGCATACCAAAATATCCGGACCGACGGCAAGAGACACTCATTGCACCTGCCATCGTGTCCGTCGAAAAATTCTGCATTATGACTAACAGCATCACGGCAGCGTGTCAGGCAGTCTCCTTCCGGCCTGCCTTCTTCGGGCTTGGGGAGCCCAAGCAGTTCCCGAATATTCACGTAAGCCACCTGTTCACCTGGCAGCTTTTTCTTTGCGCTGCCATGCTTCGTCCTGCGTCGTCCTCCGAGCGAGCGGAGGGAGCGTGGATCGTTGCGTCGAGGTGGATGAAAAAGATTCGATTAACTTTTGATGACCACATGGCAGCCGGAAGCTGCGAGGGTCACCACCGGGGCCAAAGGCAACAGATGATTGCTGCGCTCGCAGATGGCAGCGTTCCCGACGCACTCGCATCCTCGACCACGATGCTCCGTTTCCTTTTTCGGTGCGGCTTGCGACAGGTTGGAGGCCGCATCGAGACATGTGTGTGGGGTTTCAATCAGAACGTATCATCGCGCAAAGAACGCAGGAGAAGTGATTCCACTCGAAAAGCCGATGCATTCGGTCGGAACTCGGAATGCGATGTGGAATTTTCAAGAAAATGTTTTGGGTAGATGTCACCGAGAACAGAGAGCTCTTATAATTAGGTTCGACCGAACTGGATCTAACATAAATTTGACCCAAACCCGTAACAAGCGTTAATAAGCAGCATCACTAATTGCCGGTGGTTGGGATTCGAACATCTAATAAACACTGAGGTGCCCAGGTGGAAAAGGAAAATTTGTTTGCCAGCCAAATTTACGGGCGGCTATCCGACAGTTTCTTCCACGCTCTTTTTTTTCGATTTCAGCTCCTTTAGTTTACCGGTCGGTAGCTGGCCAACAACATATGCTTCTGGCACACACACTGTTGCTCCGAGCTTTGCGGAGCATCATCGGTCGGAAGCAACACATCGGGCACCTTTACCTTTGGGCTTTGGGCAGGGGCGGGATCAGAGTTCCGGCATCAACAGTTGCGGCGAACGGTCGCCACCCTCATCAGGATCCGCCCGGACGATAATCAGCCGAAGCGCAGGTGAACGCAGGTCGTCTTAAACAACGTCTTGTCCGCCCGCCACTGGAGCGGGGATAAATTATTGCCGAACATATAAGGAAAGGAAAGCACGGCACGGGAAGGCCTTAACGTGGCGCTAAACACGCGTCGAACGACGAAAATTAACGTTGTCAGTCTAACCGCAGCGGACGCACTGTTCGGTATTATGTGGCCCAACCGGCATCCTTCGAAAGTGGGCTCGAGCACGTGTTCCGCGCCTACAAATCGTGACGCGCGACATTCGGCAGCAGCATGTGCTGCCAGCATATAGAGATTGACGGTCAAAGGGACGAGGGATCCCGGCACAAGCCTAGCGCAACCTGCTGTGGCTTCCGCTTGTGTTCAGGTGTTTTCCGGAGACGCACAGACCGTATAGGACCGCACTCATTACATCCGCCTTCCAAGTGAAAAGGATCGAGCCGAAAAAGGTTTAATCCAAAACATATACACACACACACACACACACACACGGTACGTTTGGTTCGAGCTTAATCGAAAGCATTAGATCGGCAGCCGGCAACCGCTAGGAGTGGCCATTGTTGTAGGTAGGATTGTTATGCGCCGTATGGACCGGCTTCCGGTTCTTCGCGCAGCTGCACGAGGTCCTAATGAGCTGGAACGGGGCTTGAAATCAAAAGCACCGGGAGGGCAATGAAGTCGTGCGAGGGGCATTTGAAGCCTTATTATCCTTTCCCCAAATGCCATGGTTTTTTTTACCACTCCAACAAAGGACCGCACAGCCGATGTCTATTTATGTACGGTGTTTTCCAGCGACCGTCGCGTGCTTCCGAGCACGTGTTTTACGGTGAACGAGACGATTTTTTTTTTCGAACATCCGTGATTATTCTTCTCCTTTGCTGTAGTTTCTACGTTCTAAGGCTTCGGATTGTACGTGCGAAGGCTGCGGATTATATTGTTCCATAAATTGGTACCGTAGGTACTGTACCTCGAAATTTAAGTCCAGTTTTCCTTCTTGCAGTAATAGTGTCCAATAGTTGGGATTTGAATGACCGTTGCGGATTCTTATAATTTTTCCGATTGAGAAAGAAAGGTCTCTCAGTTCCTTATTATTTTTTCATAAAGCTATGTTTATCCAACCAATTTTCACTGTCTATCGAAAGGTCGAACTGAATGTAGAAATGTCTTATAACTATTTGCCACAACAATGATTAATGAAATAACTAAAAGTGAGCAGCTTGGATCATTTTGGATCTTGGATGAAGATTTAGCATTACCTATAGGGGTTTGAGTAATGAGGACAATTATGAAGACTGTTTGTCAATTGGTGGTTGATCCCTATCGCAAAGGACCAAATGGATGCCACTCAATATAAGGGGCGTCCTCCCCCCAAAGCCAATTACTGTGATGCTCGATTTTTCCTGAAATTTATCTGACTAGTCTACATCAAAACACATCCCACAAACACCCGGAGTAAGTCAGACACATTAATTAGCAACATCCTTAAGCGGATCACAGGCCCACCAGAGACCCGGAAGACCGGATGACGAATGACCGCAAAATGTATCTCCGTTTCACTAATGATTCACTTTTACTAATGACATTGATGAAAATTTGTACCACGCGAAGGGCCCCTTGCTGCCCGACCCCGATGGTTTCGGGTTATCTAGTTCGGTTTCCACAAATTAAGTCAGTGTCCTTCGAACTTATCGGCCACCGGAGCCTATCGATGGGATGTGCTTTGTGTGAGCAAACTTGCGAGCTAGCTCCCACGATCCCCAGAACTTTCGAAACATCCTTTCTCTTCCACAAACCAATAATTAAGGGCACCCAGTGCGGACAGGATCTTGGCCGGATCGTTACAAGTGTCCTGACATCGGAGTCCCTTGTAAAGAGCACACCCGCAACCTTGGCCTACATCGCCAGTTTAATTTCAATTTTACAATGCATTTTCATGCGGGAGTCCTCCTGAGACTGGGTTTCTGTTCAGCGCTCGGTGTTATTAAATTCACCTCAGTGAACAACTACGGTTTTCCTATAAATCTTTCCAGCGCCTCAAGTGGTTTGGCTCTGCTTCTGATAAACCGATCATTGTTTGCTCCGTTGCTGAGACTTCTGGCTGCTTTCTGGTAGACGGGTCCGTTTCTTATGTTTTATTTCTTTCACCTTCAACCGCAGGTCTTCGCAGGGCTGCTGAGTAAGACAATCAATGGCGAAGGAAATTTATTGCCCATTTGCGCCGAGCATTAGTTACCGCCAGCGAACGTTGTAATACTGTTTAGTGCCAAATGTTTGTTATTAATGCTATCTGCTTCACATACACCGTGGTGTAGATATATTTTGCAAGGTACAAGATAAATGTGTCTAGCTTTAATTGTGATGCTTTCTTTCCTATCTTGATTCTATCAATATGCTTGCTTCGAATACAGAAGTGTGCGCAACAACACGTTAATAACCAAGTCGGGCGTTCTTGGTCCTTGTTTGGGTTAATTAAGTTTGTGGTACTTTATAAAAGTTCACTGTAAAATCCATTTATCTGACAGGTTTTCGGTTCAAGGAAGTGTGATTTTAGTGTGTTGAAACGTTAACGTGTGCGAACACTTCAATTACGCTAGTTTAAAACTAGGAAAATTATTACATTTTGTTAGACATTTAAACATCTTCTTCTCATAGTTGGCTTCCCATTAATTGGTATAAAATAATATTTTCCTTTCATTTAGTGAATTTATTTAATGGAACAGTTGGAAGTAAGTTGTTCACTGGGTTTACTTGAGCAAAGATATCTTTCGAAACCATTTACTTGCGCGTTGGTCGTACACATTTTTCGAGCTCTCCAGCCAGCCTTCTAGGAAATCGTGGCAGTAACCATTAATAATACACTACCAAGGGTCACCTTTTCTCCAGCCTTCATCGAGGGATGACGCTTCGAGTCTCGGCGTCGAGTTGACGCTTAACGACCGCGCCTCCGCGCACATTAATTCCGCTTTATGCACCTGATGCGACACACACTCGACGACTGCACCAGGACGAGACGTGATGGTGCTGGGAAGCGCTGGTGCTGCAACAGGTAAACAAGGACCCCTTTTGTTGGTCATGTCCGACAGCCATAAAGTTCAAAGCAGGTAGACAGCCGAAAAAGAACAGAGAGCTTCACAAAGCGGTGATTCGGTTGGAAGCGCTGCGTTTTGAATAGTTGTGAAATGGTCCACTGTTTGGGATCGCACGAAGCAGTGCTTCCTCCCAGGACCGTCGTGGGTCCTGTTTGGTCGTCCTAGAAAGGTGAGAGATAAATAAAACGATGAAATTCCACAAACTCGGAATCCGTTACGACGGTAAAAGGCCGGGTTTCGGTCGGTACGTGTGTCCTTAAATGTTTCGGCGGCAGCTAACGAACAATGCCGTAGGTAGTGGCAAAATAGCATAATGGACAAACTACATATTACGTGCATACAATTGCCCGAAAACAATCCCGAATTTTGTAATTGAATGACTCGAATTATAAACTAAAATTGAATGTATACATTTTGAAGTTCAAGCAACAATACTTTTACTTTTCTATTCTGCGCCGCCGTGCTCTGTGATAAATGGAATTTAAAGGGCGTGGGAAAAGGCAACTTTTCAAGGTAGAATTCCTAAAAGAAACCCGGGGCTGGGATTATGAAGCCAAAATATGAAAGGACGCCTGTCTTATCCTTATGCGGGGTACAGCCACAGCATCACACAGCGTACGCAAATGAGGTCACAAAGTATGTAAATTTTTATATGCCGCACTAAAAATTTTAAACCGAACAGGGAGTTCGATAAGGCTTTCGAGGTGTCCTGTTGAGATACTCATGAGGCGTGGGAATATATTCAGAAACATTTTAAATTTAATTTAGTGGTGTCGTGGTAGCCATATGGGAATATAATATATTCTGGTTCGCCGTAAATGTGGCCTATGGGTAAAGTAGCTGTCTTAAAAGGATATTAGACCGCGTTGCTTGAAGTACGTTTCGCTGAACGTGCCACTGTTACTATACAATGTTACAAAATTCGAATATTATCTATATAATATCATCTTGATGTTTTACCACAAAATCCTGGAAAGCCAGCCACAGGCCATGACTACTGGCTCCCGAAACGAAACGTAACTTAGTGGAATCAAATCATTAGTCTGCCCCAGCCGGGGACGTCCGTGTTCCGTAAATTCTTGGTACCCTCGGGATGGGAGAACTAAATTGAGAAATAATTCAATTTTCGCTCTCGTGCAACGAAGTGTTATGAAAGTTTTTCCCGGTGAAATCAATACCAACGGACACTTCTACCTTGCGGATAGGCGGAAGCGCTATCGCAAGCGCCGGTCAAATCATTCGAAATCAAATAAACTTGGTAATTGTATTCGACGATCACCGCTCGACGGAATCAACGGTTGGTCCGAGTGCATCAGCAAGGCACCGTAGAGGCGCCGCCAGCGTCAGCGTCTCAGGTCGACCTTGATTTGGCGTCATCTCAATTAACCCGTCAAGGCCAAAGGCTATGCCCGCGTCAGTTGCTTCAAAGTTTTTGATCTCCGCTCGTTAACCGGTTCGGCGTTTTGGCCCGAAGGTGCCGGGGCACTTCCTGATTTCGCTGAAATCGCCGGTGTCCTTTGTGTTTTGCATTTAACGACTACTGGGCCTGCCGGGAATTTATGTCAACACAAGAACAGGCGGAAATCATAGGGCACCGTATAACCATTTCTCACGCAAACGATGAAAGCTACGCGAGGCTCGCTGCTTCGCGCGTTAGAAATAGAAAACAAAGATGGAAACTGACTGACCACATCACATCACGGCAATCCGGGGAACCGCTTCCGGCCCAACGGAACGCCCAAACGGAAGCAACCGTTGAAACCGTTCGCGAGGATCCGAGCGAAGTGATCAATGTTGGTTCGTATGTTTACTCTCAACATCGACGGAAGTGAAACGCTCGGGAAAACTTCGTCAAACAAAACACGGTTCAATAAAGGTATTGTGCTACCGAAATCGTCTCGTAGCTTTTTGCTGTTGACGGAACCACCACTCAAGTGATTGTTTGCTTCTGGTCATGTTTTTTTTTCAAACGAAAATATATGTTTTTTCGAAATTTTTCTTTTCGCTTTGATCCAAATAAAAATGCGATGCTCCAAAAGTAAGCCATGGATGGGAGTGAAGTTTCGTTCAAAAAGGATTCTTAAAATAACTGGGGGCAGTTAGCCAATAGTTCAGTAAGAGCAATTCGAAGCATTCGATTTATTTGTGTTATGTAAAAGTGCTTCCGATATTTTCATAACATTTGCGTTATAATGATAAAAAAGATAAACCGAGATTTCGTTACCATTCATCGTGGAGTCTTTCAAACGGAAATGTCTTATTAACAAATGTGTGCTCCGTTTGTTTGCGCACTTCCTCGATTGGCCCGGACCAAAGGGGAGGCCGACGCCCTTTATCAGGTGAAAAATAAAGAATTTCGTCCTTCCAAGCGCTCCAATCCGAGATCCAACCTGTAAAGCATTGTCGGCCAGATAACGCATGGTGTCCCTCGCTCGCCGCAGGGATATGCCTTCTGCCGACAAGTGCTTGGTGCATTTCAACAAACATCCTCTAACCTGCGCCGGTTCCTCCCTGGTGGATAAGGTTGCCTTTTCGACCTGTCTCGTCGTCGTCGTTGGTGCGTTGGTAGACTTTCTCGGAATTTCGTATGCTGCTTCCGCCCCAGATGCGCCGCAGACTCTCGGGAGGCAAGAAGAGTCATTCTGTTAACGCACCAGGTCTGGCCAGTGAGCCGGACCGTCCGTCGCTTTCGATGTACGTCACGAAGAAATGGAGCATTACGGGACACTCTCTCCCGAAGGTAATCTGTCGCCTCGAGCTCAACGTCCGAATTCGTTTACAGCACGTCGCCATAAACGTCGTATCGTGTTACGCTCCTTCGCCATTAATTATGCGTCAAATGACGATGATGGTGCTGATTGTGGCACTGATAGCGGTGATCCCCAAGTCCCAGGGTGTGTTTGTTGCTTTGTGGTGCTTGCGGTTAGTAAAATATGAGCCTACTTCCTGTAGGGGGCATTCCGGGCCTTGGCCCAGTACGAAGTGCGTCCCCCGGGTGGGTTGAAGCGGTACGCAAATGACGCCACATTTATAGGCCCGGCAGGTTACACCTGAAAAGTTCAACCAGCGGTAAGGGTTGCAACCTTCCGGAAGTGTGTTCTGGGGTGTTTGTGGTGCTTGATGTATAAAAAAGGAAGCGTGTAACACCGTTGTCTTTACGGCGGTGACCGACCAGCATACGCGCCAAACTAATGGCTAGTGAAGACTAAGTTTTGGTTTTCGCCCCATAAATTCGGCCTTAAGCTGTCAAGACCAGGAAGAATGATTCTATTTGCGTGCAGAAGCAGAATTTGAGGCTAGGGAAGTTCCAGTAGGGGTGTCCGTGTTTTGTTGTGGTTGTTGCCAGCATGTGTAATGGATTCTTTTTTATAGTTTTATAATGTCTGTACAAACAAAATGTTGTCCGATTTTCAATGATCTAGAAAGTCTATCTACTCATTTCAATTTTGATCAGTCCACTTATTGCTCGACTGATTCGACGGTTTATTGATGAAGTTTTGCAATTGACAAGTACAATTTATTGACAAATTAGCGAGCCAGTAATTGAAGTAATGGAAGTACTCGTTTCATTAAAAAGCAATGAAATTTTGGGGTTATGATTATTATTATTAATAGCCACTGAAATGTTAAATTCTTTTTCACACGCGTCCATGATGTGTGAGAATGGATCGAGCGTAGCATTGAAGGGCCTCCTGGGACTCCCGGACTCCAGTCGAACCGTGAAGCTCACCTTGCACTTCCGTCCTGCAGAATCGAGTCGGAAAACGGATCACATTACGATGGCGGCCGATTCCCAGGCGTATGCTTCTGGGCACTAGAAAATGCGCTAGACAACGATCATGATCGGTGTCACGGGATCGGCCGGGCATGCAGTTTTGCCACATGGGAAACAGCTGTTGGGTGTTCAGAGTCTTAAGACACCCGCACCTGTCGCGGAGAAGGCCGCTCGCCAGACACTCGAAAGAGAAACAATGGCTTGTGTGTGTCGTTCAGCTCACACGCACCCCTGAGAGACGCTTCAGGTTGCGCGAAGCATAATCTGCGAAGCCATGGCAAGCCAAGATGAGCGCAAGAAAATCACGGAGAGCCACCGGCAGATAAGCCTCGGGTCTCGGCCTTTGCTGCGGCTTATGCTGCAATACAGGCCTCAGGCCCCGCGGTGGACTGTTTTCATGTAATTCGAGCAAATGTTGCTCAATATTAATTTCATACCCATAACTCAGTTACCTGTTGCGGTCCCGTCCCCGTCCCCGGCCGTGGCAATGGTGCAACGATTTGTAGGCGAAATTCCGCCAGACAGCTCACCTGGAACCGTAGGCTGCGCGATGGGAAGCGTTTTAATGAATCGAAATGGTTCACATTTTCGTGTTTAGCGTTGCAGAAAAAAAAACCGGAGCCTCTGGGAACGATCCGGCGGCGGGCGCCGAGACGACAGATTCTGCGCATTTTCTTCGGCGCCGCGTCTTCTTCTTCTTTGCCCCACCGACACCGATTGATGGCGACGGTCCGTATGATTGATGATGATGCCGCTTTTTGGCCGGGTCGGCGAGCAGCGGGAATGGCTTTCGGCTTTCGGCGCCGGGTGATTTGGATAAATGGTTCGTCGGAGACAAATTCATGCCGGACGGCCGGACAAATGGGCAGGCTGAATGAATGGCGGGATGGCCCCGCGCCCCCGTCTTAGGAAGCACCAACGCTAATAGAATCATCAACTCGTTTGTGTGCGCAATCAGGTCGGGAATTGGTGTGCGATATTGGGCCTGTTTTTGAATTATTCATCGTCGGAGCGCCAGGCTCTCGAATCTCGTTTCGGAAGATAATGGGCCATTTCGGTTACCGTCAAGACAGAGTCTCTTAAATTACCAACAGGCGAAATAACTGAACCGTTTAAAACTTCGGGTTTCAACTCTTCGGAACTCATTTGGTGGCGTCGGATCTTTAGGAAATAGATAAAATGCTAGGAAAAATGTTCTAGAACTAGAGTCAAAAACTGTTTCAAATCATGTTTCTGAAGGGTTCCTATTATTTCTATTGCTTAAAATTTTGAGAAACACTTGATCTAAACTGGAACTGTTAAATATAAATTGTTTTTAGAGGACACCAATAAGCTCCAATTTAGATTGAAAGCAATTACGTTGTTTGCTTGGGAATTTTTGTCTTAACGAGGGAAACTTTCCAAGGTACTGAAGAGGGTATTCGACATCGGATAAGTACCGGCCAACAGTGAGAGACCCAGACCTGCCGATTAAAATCACTCCCTGTCGTTGTCCTTGTTTCTGTTGACACCCACTTATTTTTTAGCTTTGCTCTGTAGGAAGTGACCATGGACAAGTTTCCACTTTTCTCTCAAACGATTAAGTCACTTATGTTTTAAGTTGAAACGACTCGAAACGCAAATTTGTTAAGAAATTCACTCAAACTGTTTCCGTCATTAAACGATGTGGTTTTAATAGCTTAATAATAGCTAGCTTGGAGTGCTTCCCATCGATGTACTTCTGCGATTGATAAGATTTGTGCTCCTGAAATAGTGCATAAAATGAGCCCAAATTCTTTCATTATCATCGGACGTTTTGTTTTAATAAAACATTGACTGCTTAGTATAAAGAATCTCTTACTCTGAAGATGTTCATCTGAAGAGTGTACCAATATGACAAAAAAAAATTAGACTCCTAGCAGCGCCCTATGGCATCGAACGTCAAAACTTAATGAACAACCTAGTACTAGTACATGAACCTTTGAATCGAACCGTTTGGAAAAATACGAATTATAAGTAGTCATAGTTATTCAATGACAATTCTGCAAAAATTGTATATTCGAGTACTTTTGAACTGCTAGGTATTTTAACAATAGCACCACACAACATAAGGCTTATTGTTAAATTTCAACATAATCACAATCATCGTGGCCGAAAACTCACGGTTTTGATCTTCCACCTTTGACCGACCTGTGAAGTGTGGAACCGCCGGTCCGGAAACCCTTTAATGAGTTTTTCATGGCATCGCACGAGGTAGGGTTGGTTCGGTGGCTGCTTAATGGGAGTCTCTTCACGTGTCTTCCCTCACGCGTCAAACCGTCAGCCCGTACCGGAGGTGCGAAATGGATCATTTGTTAGGCCGCTGACCGAGGGTCGGCTCAGTGTCGACTCGACTCGACTCGATGTTCTTCCGAAAACACCAACAACATGCCTTCGGGGGGTCTCGTTTGACATTTCCCACGTAATTAGTTTTCGATTTTGCAGATGGCCTCCGACGCGACGTTTTTTTTTTTTTTCGGGGGGGCAACGTTAGATGAAAAGCAGATCACTTTCATTTTCTCCGTCGGCGCCATGTTGTGAAGACGGTCACGGCACCATGGCGTACCCCTTTTTTGGCAGTGATTATGTATCTATTTTCTCACGATGCCACTGATGGGAGATGCGGGAACAGATGCGAGATTTTGCAGAAGCATCCGACCTTTCGCTCCGTGCGGTTCCACATTACACCACGCAGCAGGTATTCTTCGGTCCTTCGGTGAGACATGCCTCTAGTGCTCGCCGAAGCCGCTGTCAAGTCACGGGAATATTATCGATGCGTGTGCCGAAGGTACGAAGGAGTTTCGTAATTGAGGTTACGATCATCTCGAATTAGTTTCAGTTACGGGAGCATACGGTGAGCAGTGAGAACTGCTGGGTCAGTACGTACACTAATCGTATTGTTAGACAATCCCTTGTTTGCAAGTAATAGTCTGGCTGCGATATCAGGATAGTTGCCACATCTACGATCGTTCATGATCGGGGAAACAAGATTGCAAATTTTCTGAACTGCAAATACCTATTATAATATCTATAGGTTGAGAAAGGCAAACAAAACCATTCATTAAGAAACGCGAAAAGCATTGCTTCGAACAAGCTCCAAACATGCTTTTATCGCAATTATCAAACGTTTAATATATTTAAGAAAAATTTAATGCAATTTAGTCACTCAGAAATATATAAACGGAAGGAAATATATAAACGTGAACATTTGACTACATTTTTAGAGATTATTTTCAATTGTGGCCCAAACGTTTTTTTTCAATTTTAGGAAATTGACGTTCATGTGTTGAAGTCTTGTAAAACAAGAATAACCGGTCAATCAATAAAAAAAGTAAATGAAAGTGAATACAATAAGCGAAATGCGAAACGCCATTTTTTTTTTTTTTTTTTTTTACGCCATTTAGAAATATTACAATTACTCGTTTAATTCAACACTTGCAACTAAGACAGCTCTCAGCAGAGATTCATAGATCATTATTTATTCTCTAATCTAACAGCCAACAAGACATTATCTTATTCTGCTCGTATTGTACTGAGTTCGTGTATTGACATAGTGGAAATGGATAAATTATCGTTGGCGACTGTAGCTTCCGATGCAAAATAGCGCAATAGATTATGCCGTGAAAACCCGTGATGCCCAGGGTTCATATCCGCACTTCAGGTAGCAAGCAACGAAATCGGTGCGTAAATGGTGAACGTCGAGAAACAATCCTCTTTTTGCGGAATCGCAAAACGTCTTGGTTCCCACATCAGCCCGAGCTGCCAAAGCCCGAATAAGCCCCGAATGCGACACGCATCCTTACGCACGCAGCTTTACGTGAAAGGAACCCGGACCGCCGAAGACACGTCACGGTCGAAGACGCCCCGGCAAGTGGTGTCGGTTAGTTACCTTTTCGGTCCCGTCGCTTCCAATTGATGTCGTTTCCTATCGAATCTATTCAATTTTCCCGGGGACATCTTCCCGGGGCCGGGCGATAAAGCGCCGGAAGTAGACACAATCGGAGTAAATTTTTACGATATGTTGGCTTCGTTTTGGTTCTTCCTCGTCGGATGTGTTGGCAGCATCCTTTACTGCCGGGGGTACTGACGCACGTTATTCTGACCCCGAAGACGTCAGTAACGCCGACGGTATCTTATTCCCTCCGGTGACCTAAACTCTAGATAAATATCGAGGAAGACGTGTTCGTGCGAAGGTGCACGAATTTAACGACGACAATCCGGCGTATAGTTAGCAAGTGCGTAAAGATGACCCTGTTGACACACTTGGGTAGGGCAGGTAGCCAACGGGTGGCGTACCATGTTGACCGCGCCAATGGATGCTCTGGACCGTACACTTGTAACTTCCGCCACACGGGAAGGTTAGGGTTCCACGGTGCGAATTAGAACCTCTCGGCGGTTACGACTCCATGACGAGCACCGGCTTGCGTCGGACGAAGGTGCTACCTGGCTGCTCAAATTCCTTGATAGATCGGATCCCTTTTTATGTAGGCAGTAAAGTCAACACACGGAGGCGTGCGACGTAGCGTGCTCTCAACCGCACCCCGAAGTGTCCAAGAATTTCGCGTAGGCTTTACGGAGCATTAACCAGGGCAGTGAATGAAATTAGAATGTAGCCGGGACTGACCCCAGACGACCGCGGGGAATGGTGATTGAGAGTACATTACGGTAACACCTCCGTCTGGAAAGGTATGGTCTTGGTCTTATGACATCAAGCCCAGAAGGGTGACAAACTCTACACGCCCAAGAACGACTCATTTCGGTTCATTCATTAACCACTCATGTGCGAGTCGAGCCGCGTTTCTTCGCACGCAAACTAATGCTAAGATACGTTGATTTTTTCCCCCACATATCTAATTCGTAACGCCCAACTGCCCCCAACAGTTTACGGTGAAGGTGCACGGAACGGAGACGGGAAATCGGTGCAGTTGGTTGGGCTTTACGCAACTCGAAGGAAGTTTATTCGCGTGTCCATTTAGGTTCCGTTAGGTTGCAACTCGATACTCGTTAGGTCTATGTGCTGGTGAGATTAAACTTGTTTGTGACACGAAGGCAGGAGTGATTCTATTTCGGTAGGTGATCATAAATTCATAATAAAGTCCGGGCCATTAACAGCATATGATTTTGCAGGGTAGAGTTACCACAAGGAAAAGTTGTTAGCTTCTCAGAAATTTATGTTATGAGTTTTTCTTTCTAAATTGTCTTCTTGAAAATGTTTTAGTTGCTGTGGCTGTTTAAATTGTTTCTTTGACATCTCTGACGTAAGTGATCCGACTGAACATTGTAAGCATATTTATTAGTTACTAGCAAAACATATTTCGTATAAATAATTCTATTTTTACTTCATTAGTCCCTGGCCTGCAGTAAATTATTCTATCGACAGAATAAATATTGTAAACAGATTAAGTTGTCTGTTAATTAATAGACATGATTTGAGTTTATTTATGTTAGGTAGTAGTATTACCATATGCAGATTGAAATACTCAAGATTAAAATACCAATTGGAAACTAATAATTCGTTTCATTAGTCGCATTTTGTAGTATAAACGAAGAGCACGAGAATACACTTGACACTTTTAAGTGTTTCTCGTTGTATCGAAAGCTTTGACAACTTTCGATTTTAGCTTTTTAAAAACTGGCTCCAATTCAAACACGAACGAAGCAAAGCTCAAAAATAAGAAATCATCGAGAAAATGATTTTCTAATCGTATGCAACCTTTCGACCTCTTCATCCTTTGACGTCATCAGAAAAAGCCACACAAAATCGGATACAGGCCGTTATCAGTTTCCCAGAAGTCCCATATTGTCCGCTGCTGATGGACTCGACTCGAAACAAAACGATGGAAAAACACGTTCCACCTAACGACGAAAATAATCCTGTTTTTCACGACGGTTGAACCGAGATAAAAGGAATCGAAATCGTAGAAAGGAAGCAAAATAAAAAGCACCTCCCCACTCGAACCCCAGTGCTTGTTGCCGAATTCCTAGCTTTGTAGCATATTATGTTTCTATTTATAGGCCGTTGGCGGACAAACGCCACCGAACGCATTGCTTTTTTCGCTCAATTTGCCTCGGATCTCCGGATTCCGTCCAGTAATTTCACGACCGGTTGACTTCCGCGGAGTGTGCCGTTATCTGCAGAACGCACCGATAGCCATCCGACAGTCCGAGTCCATTTCCGACTCGCACTTTCACCTGTGCATGAAAAGCGAAATGGCTTATACTTTCCCCGACCGAAACTCAGGCGCATGAAAATATGTAGAACAAATGAAGCTGAGCAGACATGTTGTGCAGCATCCCTGTCGGATCCCCGCGCGGCTGTGAAGCAGGTTGTGCACCAGAGATCCAGTTCATGCTGCTGAGAATGGGGCGCGTGTGAGGCGTCACTTCCACCTGAAGCGCATTGAAAACAGTCCCCAGAGCCGCCCGTGAATCGGATATCGCTGAATTTGCAGTGCGCGGAAATGTGCGGAACCCCTCGGAGTTCGGTGACAGCCGGGGTTCTCAGGGGCGATACCATTTCCTTACAATGCGCACTTGGAAAAGAAAAGCCCGCTGGAAGTGGCTAACGCAGCAAATAGGAGCAATTGGACTGAAACAGTCCGCCGAGTGAAACTTGCTAATGCTAATTATGGAGGTGTGAATGAACGAAAAATTGAAAGTGGCCAACAGGGGGGGGCTTCGGTTGCCATGTTTGGCCTCATTAACTCCTGAAGGCAAGCTTCACAGACCGAAGGTTGATTTCTATGCAATATCTGTTGTGGGCCCCCCCGCGCCACATACGAGTATGCTGGGAATGGGCTCACTTTCTATCACATCTGATGCTCAGGCCTTTTTGGGTACCTTCTTGCGCGAATGTACTACAAACAAAACTAATGACTGACCGCGTAAAGCGCCGTCCGTGGTATTCCGTCCGGTCAGAATGGTGCGTTTTTTCTATTCAAAATTACAGCCGGTTTCAATATGAAAAACGATTTTTTAAATCAGATCAAATGATTGATCGGTTTTTGAGCACCAAACTAGCTTTGTATGTGACCGTCGTACATATTGCCTTTGTGAGGTAGGAATATACCTTCGATGCAGCGTTGATGAAAGAACCAGATGCATCCACAAAGCGCCGGAAATGACCTTTTCCTTCCAATGATCTCACACTGAGCGAAGATGCTGTAGACCCAACGGTGCGGAAACGATGCTGACGGATCACCGGACGGATGCACCGGAGAGGATTCCCAGGGCGACACGGCACCCAGTTGGTCCAGACCGGATGTGTGGCATGTCGTGTTTTTATGTGTGCCACTCTGCCACGCAGGTTCGGGAGATCTTAGACAATTGAAGAGGATGCTGACCGGACTCGTGCGGCGAGAGGAAGTGGGCCCAGCGTGCACCCCGCAGCTTAGCGCTTTGTGCGCCGAGTCCTTGCCAGGCTCGCTCTGGGCGCGGGCCAGGCCGGAAGTGTTGTCTCAAAAAAGTGTGCCCATCAGAAGTGTCCTTCGCGAAGTGTCCGATTTGAATGCATTTGGGAGAGAAAGTCCCGAAAGAAACTTCCAAAGAACTCGAACAGAGAGCGGAAATTTGGTCCCGAAACTCTACCGCAGTTTCGTAGGAAATTGTACTCGAGCCGTTGCAGTTGCGGATGCATCACGACACCAGTGCAGGCCTAATTGGTTGAAGATTAGGTTTAATTTTTGCATCCTGCTTCGGAAGGGCTCCCGCGGCCCCGGCCAAGTGCGGTGCGGTAGTGCATTAGCGGTGCATTTTGCTTGATAAGGCGTTTGCAGGTCTGGTGACTCAATAAAGCCGTTGTCCGAGGGCGGCGTCTATTGCCAACCGGATGAAGCACTTAGGATTTCTTGTTGTTTTTATCGTCACGCTTTCTTGGGTTAGTTTGGATCACTGAGCAACGTGCTTGGCGTCACGTTAATTGTGTGGTTCGCGGGAAGGGATGGCGCGTTCTGTGTTCTGGTGGTTATCATTTTTCCTTCAATTGCTATAGACTGTTTCATTATGTCTAAGCACGATTTTGACAGATCACTACTCATTTCACATGACGTTTTAAGTGTCAAACTCGACAGATTCTTTTAGTATAAACTTTAACTTAAAAAACGGTGTATCATACGTACAGGTTTCCTGAACTTTTGTGAAAATGCGAAGCATTTCTCCAGAAAAGCGCAGACAGATTCTGCACAAATGGTGCACTATTCCCAACATTTTACTGAGTCAGTTGGCAAAATAGGAAAAATAAACATTGGAGCGGTTCGAAACGCAATAAGGAAATTAAAAAAAGAAAGCAGCTTTCAGGATAAAATGAAATCTGGGTGGAAATCGGGTCCTGTGGATAAAAATTTGGGTCAAAAAGGCATGCGTGTTTACGTCAGCAAGAAAAGTGCCTCCGTCCGAGATGTGGCTAAAAAGGTGGGATCAACTGCGAGTACCGTCCATCGTGCCAAAGTAAGATTAAGTCTTAAGACATACAAGAAGCAGAAAAAACCGAAACGGAGTACAAAACAAGCTGCATCTGTTAAATCAAGAGCAAGGAAATTGTATGATCAATTGCTTCATGACAAACGAGTTTGCGTCATCATGGACGATGAAACTTATTGCAAATTTGATTACAAAACTCTTCCGGGTCCTCAGTATTACACTGTTCTGGATCGCCAGAATGCTGACGACGCAGATACATCCATTTTTACTTAAAAATTCGGAAAAAGACAATGGTTTGGCAAGCCATTTGCGAGTGTGGCATGCATTCCAAACCGTTCGTGACAACAGAGACGATCAAGTCCGAAATTTACATCCGCGAATGTCTGAATCCTACTGCCTATGATTCGAAAACATAAAGACCCGGTACTATTTTCGGTAGTAATCCGTCAAATTGTCCACAGGCAAGACCGATCGAAACTTTTTGAGCACTTACCAAGGCATACTTGAAAAAACATGTAAAGCCAACCAACACCGTTGAAATATTCGCCAAAGATTGGAAGAAAGTGTCCAAAAAGATTGCAAATCAGTCTGTGCAAAAGCTGATGCGTAGTGTTCGTTTAAAAGTTCGATCATTGGCATACGGTTAACCGGAATGTAATTTTGTAAAAATGTACTGTTAAGTAAGATAACAGAGCGTTAAATACAGAAAGAAAAATGGAGTTTGCTTGTAATTTGAATTTTTGGCGTTCATTTAAAATCGTGCTTAGACATAATGAAACAGTCTATATGTAAAACTATCAATATCACGACTCAGACCGATAGAAGCATCAATTGCCGACGAGGACAACACTTTGATACGTACCAAAGTCCAGATGAAAACATGATTTCAGCGATGCTTTACGGCCATTTAAAGCAAAAACATGTCGTTGCCGTTTACCTTTCACAGGACACTTCCGAGGTCGTCCCATGCTGACCCACACACCTTTCGGTGATCGCTTTTTCCGATGATGTTCGTCAGGAATGGGCGATCCATCGAGCTTCGACAGCGACGTGACTTTCGGCAGACAGAACCAGAACAAGGAACATACGTTCGATGGGGTCGTTACATAGTGCGAGAAAATCAATCACCGGCCCGAATAAGCTTCGGAGATAATTTACGTCCATTCCGTGGCATCGTTAAGAGGCTCTCACCCTTCCGACATTAGGCCTTTCCGGGGGCCCCGTCCCAATATTTTGACAGAGAAAGTGTGGCGTAGAATAACGATTATAACGACAACGATGGGCAGTTAGAGGGCTGTTGTGGGCTTTCGTGGGGAGAAAACATAACCCGGAAACTGCCTGCCTGGCCTGGAAATGGGTGCCAAGTTTTCCGGTGACGGTTATTTTCAGCTGCGTCTGGCTGGAAATCTTTCTGGCTGATCGCTGGCGGCCGGATGTTGGTAACATCATTAGTAACAAGAGTCAAGTGCCGCCGACGATATGTCGCCCGGACCGCCCGGAGATCGGGAAAACAATCTCGAAATGGAAAAAACCTCCCAGCGCGCGCGTTGATGAGTTTTACTGGATGATGTTATTTTTATCGTTTTCATTTTTTTTTGGTTCTGGTGTGCTGTTTGCGTATGCGCGACCGCGTTGGAGTCATCTTGTGTCAACGCCACGTCGGTGTCCCCTTCTGGGTAAGATTATTTCTGTGACTGCCCCGTCTCCGGTAGGGTTGTGTGTTGGGTTTCAGTATGAGACCCGTGGGCCCGATGAGCACCCCCAAACACGTGGTGAGAAATCGATAAAAAGGATTTGGGTTTTCCCGGCATTGCGATGAATACGTGGATTGGGATTTATCGGGGCGGAAAAAAAACTGGAAAGTCAACACAAACCAAACCACCGCACATTAAGTGAAACAAACATTGGCGCTATTCGGTAACACAACAAATTTGGCCTTTCCCAGGCGGAGATGACATTAGAATAGGGTGCTTCGGGGAAGAGAAAATCGAACGAAACTGGATTCACTATACTCCATCTTTTTCATCATAACCGTGGATTTGTTTTATCATTTGTTTTAAGAAAATGAAGAATCATTTTACACATTTTTCAAGTAGCTTCTGATTCGCATTCAAACGGAGCCAACGTAGAATTCAATAGTACGTCACCATATCGATCAAATATTCGCGACACGACATACAACAAGAGAACGCAGAGGAATGCCGTTCTTGGTAATAAAGGGTGTGTCTGTCAAAAATTGGTCAACTTCAACTTAACGCAGTATTTGTCATAGTGCATAAAAAAATCCTGTACATATCTCATTTTAAAGATATTTTTGTCTAGAATCATACGTATTATTCGATTTTGACATTTGGTCTTCATTTGTGGAAATGGCGTCAAAACAAGAGGAGCTTCGTCTCAAAACTTTGCACCGTCAGGGCGAAAATCCGAACTACTCGCACGCCAAGTTAGCGAAATTGATGAATGTGGCCAAATAAACTATCACCAATGTATTAAAAGTATTCGGAGAACGCTTGACGACAGTCAGAAAGACTGGATCAGGTGGAAATCAGAACCAGGAGACCGCAAAAACGATGAAAAGAGTGGTCGGTTGTTTCAAGCGGAATCCCAAACTCTCCGTCCGAGATGTCGCAAGCAAGCTGGAAGTATCGTCTACAACCGTGTATCGAGCCAAGAAACGACCTGGTCTGGCTACCTACAAGAAACAAGTGACTCCAAATCATAACGACAAGCAAAACATGTCGGCCAGACAACGATCACGAAGTTTTTGCATAGAGATGTTAACGAAATTTTCCGTGTAGTGCAGGATGATGAAACCTACGTCAAGGCAGACTTTAATCAGCTTCCTGGACAGGAATACTATACTGCAACTGAAAGAGGAAAGATAGGAGAGATTTGCAAGGACATAAAGCTGTCAAAATTCGCAAAGAAATATCTCGTATGCGGGCTTTCGGTTCCTATGGTTTAAAAAGTGGCATTTTCATCGCGATCGGGACCATCAACCAGGAAATTTATGTCCGAGAGTGTCTAAATAAAAATATTTTGCCTTTCCTAAAACAGTACAAAGGTTCTTTTTTATTTCAGATGGATTTAGCATCTTGTAATTATGGAAAAAAAGCCATTGAGTGGTATGCCGCAAACAACGTCCAGGTGCTGTCCATAGACATGAACCCCGCCAACATGCCAGAACTCTGCTCAATCGAAAAATATTGAGCCATCGTCAAGTGGAACTTTAAAAAGACTCTTAAAACAGTTGTCAGTGAGATGGAATTAAAAAAAAACTGGCGTTCTGCAGCAAAGAAAGCGACCAAGAAAACGGTGCAAAATTTGATTATTTATTTATTTATTTATAAAAAACCGTCAACGGGCAAACTTAGCCTAATTGACAATAGTATCTTAACCAAGAGCTTAGAACAAAAGTTAATCAATCAGACGAATCGCAAAAACGAAGCAGGTAACCGAAATCAAAGGAAGACACAGTCGACAGTAACGAGAACACAACAATTACCATGAGGACATGAAAGCAAAAACATCTCTACACCGATCCAGGGACATATTAAAGTCAGGAGGAGGGAGTAAAACGAAAGGTCCGGCAATTCGCATTCCTTAGGACGGAGGGTTGAATGATAATTTTTTACATATTCTGTATAAAATGAGCTTTCAAAAGAAACATTACTTGATTTTTTAGTAACATGTTTGACTGATTTACACATTTTTTGGTTTGACCAATTTTTGACAGGCACACTTTTTATTGCAGAGCTCTTGATATGTCGCGGAGGACTGTTTTCAATCCAACCTATTGTTCCTTTTTAAAATAATATCCCATGTCCAATTTAAACTTCTAAAAGGAAAATTCTTGTTAATGCTATATGAAAAATCTATGAATTTCCACCATCCCCTACCATTCTCAAAGAAAAACAAGAGTCACAATCAAGTCCACGGTAATTTATAGCCTTACTTTTTCACTTCTAACTTATCACTCACAAATTATTATCTTTCGCAAGCAAGGGGGAAAAATATGGTCGATTCTCAAGACCTTCGCCGTTACCCTTCGCTTCCCGGAGCCGTTCCGCCACATGTCATAAAACGTTGAGTCACATTCCTTACCAGGCAGACCAGAAGGCATTATTCAACAAGTCCACTAAGTCACCGGAGATTTGAGGCGCACCGACGGTGTGCGCGTGCGGCAAACGTTGATCGTTGCTCCAACTCCACGACTGAGACGAACTGAGAATCGACGACCTGGAGTCTCCCTAAAGAAACGACGATACACTTCTTATTGCGTTCTCTGCCGATTCGGATTGGTTCTTGCTGGAAGTCAGCGGGCGTACGGGAGCGCCAGACCATCGTGGGGGTTGCCGGGTTGTTTGCCTTCGGGAAGGTCAGAGTTGCTGAAGCAAAACGAACGCGGTGGCAAACAAAGTCGAATCGAAGCGAAATGAAGCCGCGTCCCGTCTTCTTCGAGTACAACATTATGAGTATGGTACCACATTATGGATTCAGCGGATGGAGTTGCATGACGCGGCGGAACGGTTTCGGAGGTCCCGGCATCGATCCTAGAGTTGGGACTTTATTCTGACCTTCGCCCAGCAACCTTCGCAAATGGGTTCAATGAGTCCGTCCGATGGGCGCAATATTGCCATTTATTGACCCCGACTTGCTAATATTAGTTGCTAAGAATTAGCCAAGCGCGTTGTTTCGCGGTACACATGCAAGAACGATATACTTCACACAAAACATTGGCTTCTTCTGGTCCATTGTATTTCTTTTTATTGCGCTCTGGCCCACAAAGAGCCTGGGCCTGGGCCCGGAACTTTATATCAAACATCCTTCGTCAGAGTCAGAGTTATGGCAATGTTACACGCAGTTGTTGGCTCGTTCTTATCGAAATTCCAGGAGTTTCAGAACTAACCTAAAACAAAGACGAAACTTGACGAAACGATTCACTTCGATGCCCCATCGTCATGTTTTTGGGAGGGGGGAGCAGGAGCACCATTCTTTCCGTCCGGACACAACTCTCGTCCTCGTTCGAGCATGACGGCGTCGGCGAACACTTCTGTCTGACGTTACATGTTGCGAAGTGTAAAACTTCCCTGCCGGTGGTAAATTTAGCCAAACTTTAGC
Source organism: Anopheles cruzii (assembly GCF_943734635.1). NCBI lineage: Eukaryota > Metazoa > Arthropoda > Insecta > Diptera > Culicidae > Anopheles > Anopheles cruzii. The sequence continues at coordinate 52,203,008 of NC_069145.1, forward strand.
AGCACGCTCTTGAGCCCCAGTTCTCGCAAAACTAAAGTAGCTTAGCTATACTCCGTGAGCCACTCGCTTTCCTCCCGCGGTAGCAATATGCCACTTTTCGGACTTCGGCTTATCCAGCGACGACCCGGTAATCGTTTGTGGAAAGTGGAAAGCATAACTCGGCTCGGAGTACGCCCTTGGTTTGGGCTAAACGTGGGCCGTGGTCAAATTATAGCGTCCTTCAGTGAAGAGAGAGAGACTGCCCAAGAATGTGGACCATCAAGAAGTTTGATCGCTCCTCGGTTGATTCACTTCATTTCGCCACCCACCGACCGCTGGCCAGCTTAAAGGCGATTGCATCTTCGGAAGCGCAACGGTTCAACGCACGTGACCCGAAAGTTTTTGGCGAAACTTTCTGGTTTGTTTTTGCGGAATGTGGTCCAGAAATAGAAGGTGCAAGATTTTCGCTACCGCTACCCACCCCGGTGCTGTGTGTTTGGTTGGCTTCATTCTTTTTGCCCGGGTTCAGGATCAGATCAATCGATTCTCAGAAACCGCCCGTAATGAGGAGAGCGTTCACATTTTAATTGGTAAAATAAATCTCGTGACTCGCGTAGATCGGAATTAATTACTCAAATGTTAAGCAGTCAGCACACATCCGAAGTGCGTTTTGAAAATGAAATTTCGGAACGTCAACACCCGTTGTCTTGCATTGGATTGTATGGGACACTTCACACAGGCAACGGCGTCAAGTTACGCCGTCGAAAGTAAAATTCATAAAACACACAGCATTGCGCTCGCAAATTTGTCAAGGTTCGTATAGTTGGAGGTGTGTTGTTTGGGGCGAAATATTTCGGGCTGTTTTGTTTTTCGACAGATTATTTGTGTTTATATTTGCAAGTTCAAGGTCCATTGAGTTTTGATGCGAGAATTAAAACAGTTTTATGATGAATTTGTGTTTGAATTACAAGTAATAATTAAGTTAAAATTGCTTGTGATACAAAAAACCTCAATTGAGTAGTCTTCGATTAGTTTTAAAATACACAAGGTGTCTCAATGTTTTCCCCCGAACGACAGCGGCGAAATGACGGTTCCAAATTCGGCACTTTGGTGTGAAGGCGTCGGTCCCAAATTTGGTGGATCCCAACGTTCAGCTCGCTGTCTGAAGACTGCTTTACTGGTGAACGATTGGTGTGAAGGGTTCCGATTATTCCGGAAGCCAAGCGTTCTTATCGTTGCGTTGGAAGCTCGACACTCTCCGTCATTGCTCCAAATCAATTATCGTCCGATGCGTTGCGGGGGAAATGAAGAGCAGGAAATATGAGGAAATCAGTAAAAAAAAACATTGTCAGTGCCTGATGAAGATGAGTTCCTTCATCCGGTGCCTAGCCGCAGGCCTCATGCACCGTCCCGCTCGGTCCACAAAAGAGGTAGGCTCTATTTTGATTGATGGCCGCGCGCTCCGGGCCGCAAGCCGGAACTGGGCAGGCGTTAGGTCGTTTGATGCGACTTCAGAATGCGGGCGTTCATGGCCACTGGAGCGCAGGGCAAAAGAAAACCAAAGACACCGTCCATCTGAGGCGTGAGGCCGCCCGGTCGTCTTAGAACACATCCTTACGTGAACGACAATGACTTCCGGATTATGCTGGGCGAAGGTGTCAGAGAAGTTGGGGGGCACGGGCTGGGAAGTGTTTCATATTAATTAAACCAGGGCACCAGGAAAAACCACCACAGGAACAGGGTCCTCCGCAGAGGGTCATGTAGCACACGGCGAGCGAAAATGCTGTGTGAGTGACGAGTGATTAAAGTGCGCCCAGTGCTTTGATGTTTGGGGATACAGAGTGTCCAACGGGCGCGTCGTCTAACCTCAAGTATCGAGGTGATGGAAAAAAGGCGCACCACTCTTTCTCGAGAGACAGAGAGAAACGCTGCAGGTTATGACTTTCTAGCGGACTGCAAAGAGTGGTTGTTGTTGAGATGAGTGGAAAACAAGCGAACACTGAAGGAGGGTACCACATAGCGTAAACACACAGCGTGCAGTGGCCCCTGGGCCCCGCAGGATGTGGAATAAAAATTAAAAAATGTAGACCTTTGAAGACCGGGAGCAACCTTGGTTTCGTCGGAACGCGGGCGGGGGGCTTCGGGAAGTTTCGTCTGATGCCGGGACACGTCCCACTTCCTTATCGCGTGACACGTACGGAAGGAGATTGAATGAACGTTTACTTCGTGCCTCGCCGGACAACGGGGCTGATAAGAATCCCTTTTCGCGTAGGATGTCCACACTTCCGGAAGCCACTGAAAGTGTGAAGGAAGTGACAGAGAGTTTTGGAAAATTGAAAATATCTACGGCGCAAAAATCTTGGGAATAAATTTTGAGCGTGCCATCGTGTGCTAGCTAAGTGGTCGTTACCTTATCTGCTAGGGGTTCGGTTCATTCCGCCACGTTCAGGATATGTCGTCGTCTCAAAAGTTTTATGATCTAATGTTTTCCTCCCACAGCAATCATCGGTGGGCAATGTAAGTCGGTAAGTTGGAGAATAAAACTTGAGCGCGGTTCTAGCGAAAACGGTTTCGATTGGATGCTCGTGTCAGCCATCGAAACGTATTCATGGAAAAAGTTTCAATCGATGCTGTAAACGTTCCCGTTTCGCTAGGGTGATGTGGTTGATATTGTCTTTTGCAGACGCCAACGCCACTTGCAAACGTCCCACGTCCGGCGCATTTCACGAATCTTGCGGGAAAGCATGCTTTCGATGCTGTATTATGAAATCTCAAGGGTTGCTCCGTTATCTGAATCCCAGAACATCGTATGAACAAAATTTATGATGTCCTTTTGAAGACCAACGACACTCCAGTCGTTTGAGTTAATCTTGATGCAAGAGAATTGTGATCAAGAATAGAATTTCTGTTCACTCTTCGAAAGAATATTTATAGTAAGAAATGCCACAATGCAGTAAATCCTATTGGTTTCGTTATATCCCCTTCAGACCTGAGCAGTGTATGTAGCATAATGTTAACTTCCTTGAACCATAGTAAATCAAACGGATGAGGTGTCTCGAATATTGAACAGGCTATTTGTTTCTTTTATATTGTTTTCCGTTCGTTCATCGGCTATCTTTACTTTAATCGTTATGTGTTCGAGGCGGATCTCCCTCCTTCCTTACTGAGCGGCTTCGAGCCACTAGCCGCGGTCAGAAACTTTTCTGTAAATCAATGCTCTCCTAGGAAACACTGACGGTCGGTCTGGAACGTTCTGTTATTTTATTTTCAGGATGCACGGGGTTTTAACTTTTCTCCTGCATTCCGACCGCCGTTTCAAAAGCGCCGCCCTTCGACGCGGCACCTTCTGCAGCAAGACGTTCTCTAGCTTTCGGGTGTCGTCGTCGCACAAGGATAGTTTCATACATATATCAGATTAAGCTTGTTGGCCTCCAAGGAACTTGCACCACCATCGAGAGTAGTGTAAGAGAGAGAGAGAGAGAGACAACTGTGGATAGTTCCTTACCATTTCGTTGCTAGCGATAAATCCTGTACAAAAAAGGAAGGTGTTTCGGTTTCTTTGTCCGGCCATTAACCGTTACGGATGCTGCTATGTGGCCGTTACTTTGTTTCTTTTTTTTTTCGACTTTCTTACACGAACCGCAACGATGGCGACGACCAACGACACCTCCGAGACTTGTTTCGCTATGTCTTTTTCATTTTTATGTAATTTAAAAGAAGAACGTGCACAACTTCCAAATCGGAGGACCATAGTTGGTCCGGAGGATCCGGCGTTTGTTGGTTTGTTTTAAGGATTTCACTTTTAAATAGTTTGGCTCAATCCACTTCCGTTTAGATGCGGTTTTTATTTAAAACTGATTTTGAATACACGTTCTCAAACTCATTTAAACATAGATCCATTTATTTTGAAATGAAATTGGAGAAGCTTGCTGCGAAACACCGTTTGATGCCAATCACATACATTTAGAAGAAATAAGCATTATTTAGTAAGCGATTAATAAATCTCTAGGGAACTCAAACAATTTTTCTAATTCAATTTTCTGCGATTCGCAGACATATTTTCCGTGATGTCCCGTCACAGACGGATTAATAACGTCCTTTCTAAAGTTGTTTTTGACTTTCTTGATACTATAACATCAAGGATGTAAGATCAGATAGCCTTTATCTTAGCTTTATCTGGCGACAATATGAGAATCCACTTACACTACACTGCCCTCATTGGTGCATAAGGGTCGTTCAAATGTGCATAATTCGTAGCAAATGAGGACAGGAACAGATTGCCCACCTAATTCTCGCAAAAAAAATTATAAAAAATTTCAAACTGTCTTCAAACATTTTTTGTTAACTTCGCGCAATTCTTATTAGCTCATAGTTCTTTCAGTAGATTAGAAGTTTTTATTCCAAAACCAACCTAGTTGAAAGTTACTTTCAGTATACTATATCAAAGGCCCTCATTTCCATCTGTTGATTCCCCGTTTAACCCGGTTCCCATCATTCAGCTCTCAGGTCTTAACTGGGGCTACCTCAATCTGTTACTCGTCCGGGTGGTTAATCATAAATCGCCTCCACCAGATGCTAACCACAGAATATCCTTTTTAGCACCTTTGATGCCTCCGAAACTCCCACCGTTCCCATCAGGATACCGCTCGTTTCGATTTGCTTCCTTTCCGTCTTGCTTTTGTTGCTGCGTCCTCTATCCTCGACATTCGTTGGCATGTTTCGGTGCATGTTTCGTTGCACTTTGCGCGTCCATATCTCAAGTTGGGTTCTTTTTCTGATTCCCACGGGCGCCCTCGGGTGAGGGCACAACGTGCCGATGAGAACGTTTTAAACACGAGGCTGGGAAAAAATTGGCCCTGCAACTAATAACGATGACGAAAAGTTAAAAACACTCCACGGCAGCGGCGTCGTGCCTACGGTCTCTCGAGAAGACGTCTCAGTCACCAGATGTACCGACGGCCATGGAGCGGCCATATGGAGTTCCGTGACTGGGAATTTCGCAGCGAACCGCTGCGCTGGAAGCCTAAAGTCTGGGAAATTTGGTTGACAAAACCCACGGCAGATAAATGCTGTTTTCATGGCTTAAAGTAAAATCAACGAAAGTCAGTGTTAAAACAGTAAAAGAAAATAGAAACTATCGTACACGATGTAGGAAATTATTTTCAAAGAACTTTTTGTAGAAATATTGTTAGAAAAATTGCGCCTAGTCAAAACTGCAATAAGCCAAATAAAATACAATGCCCAATAGTACAGAACCGGGAAATGCAACGGCAAAAGTAGTGGGGAAAAAAATATAATTCCAAAAAAATCCTTATTTCCGAAAGGAAGTACTGTGTTTCATTGGAAAAAAGCTGGCTAGTCTCGGAGCTCACGAGAAAACAAAACACATTAAAATCAATTTGAAGAAGCATCATTGGCGAAGAACTAGAGAACGAAATAATTGAACAAAACCTTACGGTATGATAAACTCGGGAAGAAAAACTCGACAAAATCCTTGTAAACGACCATATGTTTCACAGCTTCCGAGACCGAAGGCATCGGTGCCGAGCGAATGAAATATGAGCGGTGGGATGGTGTGAGAAAACGGAAGCAAGGATATCCGCGGCAGGACCTCGGGTAAGGCACTCCTCGTAATGGTGCCGGTTGCTCGGCGCTATCTTTCGGTCATGCGTGAGCGAGGATGTGAGAACGTTGAGATGAGTTTTATGCTCGGCAACCTCGGACTCCGGCGCAGCACCCGCAACCCGGCTTGCGGCACAGAAGTGGAAGGACATCTGGGCCCGAGCGAAAATCAATGTGGAACTGACTTGGGTTAACAAACCGATTTCGGTGGTTTCGAAAGTCGTTCATCTACAAAATGGCCAACCGAGCCCATTCGATTCGGTCCACCGGGCGAAGATTTGGCAAAGCTGCATGCTTGCAAGCAACACACAGGGTCCCGGGGGTTTGGAAGTTCGGTACTTAAAAAAACACTCCCGAAAATTGGCGAAAGTAAAAGAGGAACCAAATCCCATCAGGAAGTGGGTGATGTGCATGTGGGTGATACGATCCAATAAAGTTTTCGGAATCACACCCGGACTTTTGATTTCGGATTCGAACTTTGGTGACGGATCGCTTGTGGATGAGCCTGAACATGTTACGGCTCGTTTGAGAGGGTTCAAAAAAATTTATGTGAAAGTATGGAATAGAACATTTGACTACTTTTACCTTTACCCGGTAGCCGTTAGAACATCAAAAGATTCTTACCCCTTTGCTGTTGCATACATTCTATAATAAACTACATTCCCTTCGTGGTTTGTTTGTAGCTTCCACTCGGCGGGCAATCTGTTTGCGAAAGCGAAAGCCTCTCAGCCACGTCAACATCGCGTAAGGACACCGCCGGACTAGGAGCGACCGCACCCAACTGACCCACGGCGTAATTACATCGCAGAAGCGTGCACCGGAGGATTTCGCGCTTTTCCTGTCAGTTGGCTCAGCGTCCTGTCAGCGAGCATCCTCACAGAGACGAGTTCCTCGGGAGCCGTGCGTGGGCCGTGGCTTCTCATCCGCGGACCACACTTCATTCTCATTAGCCAGATCAAACATTTGCTGACCACCTGTTGCCCGGTTGCATGGTTGACAGTGAAGAGCAGCTCAGCGGCCAAATGATCGTCTCGTCGCGTGGAGTTGGAGCACAGCGACCCAGAACCATTAATTTGCCGCTCAGTTTTCCGAAGACACTTGACTACCGCAATGCCGCGTGGTGCAAGATTCGCTCACGTGTTTGTCCGGTTGGTTCCGGGAGGTGATAAAAAAGGGGCCCACGAGAGCGCGAGGGGGGCATTCCAAGGTCCAGGGTCCGTAGATTGCGACGACAGACGATGCATGTGTCGGGCTGTCGGTTAGTGGGATGATGTATATACGAGTGGGCCCGCCATTTGTCTATGGGAAGTGTGTGGCCCGACCAGCATGACCCGGCGTGAAGGGCTCTGGTGAACAAGAAAGCAATTCATCGACTTCGCCACCGACGACCCCGAGCATACTTGCGGCAGTTAAAAACGGACACTAAAACACAGGCAATCTCGCACCGAATGAAACAGCATGCAGATGGGCGTATGATTAAGATGATGTCATACAACCATCGTCGTCGTCGTCGTCGTCTCCGGGCGTCAGGGAACTGTTTATGTCTGCGATCGCACCACAGCGACTCCCCTCGGGGACGAACTAGCCGGGTGTGGAAATAAACACAAACACAAGCCAGGCAGAGTGAACAGTCTGCAAAACGGAGCAAAAAAATCGAGGAGCAATTCAGTTTTTACCGATGCAACGTGTAAAGTTGAAGATGTAGATTTTTATTTTTTATATCTGGTTACTTTTATTTGAAATATCAACTTAATAGTTCTTGGTTTTGTAACTCGAGAAACCACTTCTCAAATTGAATCAAACTAGATTTTGGTGGTTTTAATGTTCTTTCACATATTATTTACCAAAATATGGAGAATTAATAAATAGGTTGATTAAGCGTAATATGTCGAACCGAAGAATTGAAGAATTAGATTGCGTAACAAAGTGAGGAAGAATGCCCAATCCGCCCAACCTAGTTTTGTAGACTTGGTAAACTATTTGAACCAGATTTATTTATTCTTTACTCAGACAATGCTTCCCATTCTTCAAAAGTGGGTGTTTTCTTCTGAAAAATGACAGTCATCTGTGGTCCCAAAGTATTCAATTTTTCAAGATCATAAGCTCTTCCTAAGAACCGATACAATTTCATTGCTCGTGGTCACCACAGAATCTGTCATTCACTCAATCTTCATAAGAAACGCATGCTTTCGTCCGTTGCTGTGGACTTGTGGCGTTATTGGTTTGCGCATTGCCCTTTACATTTTGCAAACTTTGAATAAAGTCCCTCGTTAGCTTGCCGGTATGAATGCCCATCCTGTGCCGTATTATCCGACCGGAATGTATGCAACGCATTCCACACTTCCACATCAATCCTATCGTAGGGATCAATCCCATCCCACCAAGTAAAAGCAGGGGAAATAAGAAACCCAATCTTTTCTTCCTCAATGTGGACAAGGATTTCCGCCCAGGAAATTCATTGATACGCTTCGGTATCATCGGTTCGATTGTAGAGACGTAATTTTGTCCCGCCTTTGCTGACCATGGCGAAAACCTTCCCATGCGATACATTGTAACAGATAGGGGCTTGAATAAGAAGGTCGCTCCTGGAAAGGTCGCACAGATTCTGAAGATGGAAAGGAGTTTTTAGAACATAATCTAGCTACATGTTCTTCATGTCCACTACAAGTTCCAGGAGATTATGATTCAAATTTATATAACTCAACAACAACCTGACAACCTGGCAACGAGACGAATTACTTTAAATCGCATATCATGTTTATTGGCATTTATTTCGGTAAAATTATGTGCAGTTTCTAAAACACTGCACTGAGATTCCTCCACAAGTCAGGGTCGAAGTCTATCCCGTCCCCGGGAGCTGGAGTCTGGAGCTGGAGTTGCAACATAGTTGGCTACCGTAGCAAACATGTCCACACACACTTTGGGACGCTTCTTAAAGCATTCGCTTCGCCTTCGCCATCACAATGCGGAGCAATTTCGTTCGGCCGTCCGCACCATCGTCGTCTTCACACGACGATGCATTACAACATCGCTATTGCTGCCATCTTCTGCCGCCCAAGGCAACGTCTTTCGAATCGGATGTGCCGCGGGCGCTGTTTGGATGCTCTTACTTTCGGGTGCGGGTCGTGGGACAGAAACCTATCGTTCTTTATTAACTGCACAGCCCGGGGGAGGGGAGTTCGAAACCCCAAAATCGGAAGGCGGAACGACGGGCTGGAGAAGCAACGTTCGAATGCAATTTTCTGAACTTTCGACAGGGTCACCGAGGGTTGCGAGCATTCCAAGACGCCTCGCAACGGGTTGAAGACGCGTCAAAATATGGGTAACTCAGTCGCAATGGCCCGACGATGATGGTGATGATGATGATGACGGTGGAGCAACGGCTAACGGTCGCCAAACTGTGTAAGGAATCTGCCCGACGGCCCGCCGAAAGTGCCTGCCAGTTAATAGGCCGCGGGATGGAATGAATATTTCTTTGACGGCTGGCCGCCTGACGGAACCCAACATAAACGGACGCGAAGAAGCAAACACAAACAGAAAAAAAAACTGAACCATGCACTGAAATACACCAGTCTGGTCTGAGTGTTCCTGAAGTACTCGAGACGGGTTGGAAACCAAATGGCCCCAAGCCGACGGCCCCAGGCTCAGAATCTTTTCCATTGCAGATCGGCTGCTCCGTCGCCAGAAAGTGGAAGTTGACGGGCTTGAAGGGTGTTGTCGAACAAAATAAGTCAAAAACGGTTCTACGACGATGCACCCGCCGATGGCATTGCGTAATGTTCAGAGTGTGAGTATGTAAACGGCTACTGTGACTCCAGCAGCGATCGATCAGCATAATTTCCATCAACAGCATGGGTCTTTTTGGCGTAGAAATGAAATCATACACCATTAGCTCTTCTAAACTTACCTTCTATCAAAGATCAAAGTCCATTCCTACATACTGTCCTTTGCATATTACATTACTGTCGAATAAGTAACAGGAATTTGTAATCTTAAATTTTCCTCGCTGTACTTTTTCAAAAAGGTTTTTCTCTTAACTTGCTACAACTGTCACTTGTCTTAATGTCAGTTTTGAACGCGATCTGTCATTTAGTTTGTTTACATCGCCATTAAAAATTTCTTGTGCTGAAACGTTGAAAATGTTTCAGAATAAATTTGGTGACTCGACTATGTCCAAAACATGGGTGTATAAAGCATTAAAAGACGGTCGAGAAGAGAAAATCGTAATTCAAGTTTGAGAGAGCCCTTGAATTAGAGATGACAACGTCCTTCGGCTGACAGATAAATTGGTAATAATAAAAAAAATCATATTTTTCAACGTATTTATCCGAACGGGTCCAAAACGACGACGTCCGCCCGGATTTAGTTCGTTTGTTGATGGGTGCGAAATGCGGGACGAGATTCAATCTGCGGCCAAAATACTGTCTCCCATACATCTTGGAAATTGCCCTCGGAGACGCCTTCGGCTCGGCGTCCATGAAATGTCAGGATCTGGCCAGAGCTTTCGGATAGCCGCCGCCGAATAGTAATCCCTGAAATATTGCATCAAGACAACATCAAGACCCCGACGAACCCCGAAGATGGTCTCACTAAATCAGGTGTCGAGAACACTGCCGGCCGCCGTAACCTCACCAGAGCTAGCTTGTGTGACCTGTCCCAGAGACGCGGCTCCAGACAGCGCGGGGATTTTTGTCAAGGACAATGTGAGTGAGAGAGGACAGCCACAGCACAGCCCACAAAATCCTCCCGAATCCCTGGGTCTGGTGTCTGGGAACCGCTTGGCGAGAGGGCCGATTGGCCTTCAGTCCCAGGTTTGGTTCATTTTTTCGTTTTTCGTACATTCTGCGGCTAACCGCAACCGCGCTTCCGTGCCTCTGCTGCTCGCACGGTTCCCAGGGACTCGAAGAAGACATGCGGCGGCGGTGGTTCCTCCTCGTTGTTGGTGGGAGAACGCCGTCGAAGGGCGGCTGAAATTAAGATATCACCTGAACCGGGGTTTCCCGACCTGCTCGACCGAATGATTGGAGTCGGGGCGGCTGTCAAGTGAGCCGACTAACAGCAAGTAATCCGGGTGAACCTACATTTACCGAGTGACACGTGAGGGAGCTCGCGTTCGCCGTTCAATAACACACCGATCGATCGATTCGATTGAGCTTTACCGCCGCTGCTACCGGCCACCGGAGTCGACGCGAAAGGCCGCAAAGATGTGCACAAAACCTGGCGCTCCCGGAACGCCGGGAGTTTTATACACTTCCTGGTGCTGTTCGATTGCCTGTTAACTCCTGAAACACGTTTTCGTTTCGGTCGCTCTTTTCCCGTTACTAATGCTGCATGCAGGGAAATCAAAGACGCAAACATCGATTAAGTAAACCAGCGTGTAGTTTGGCACTCCCTTATGTGTCACCGGTATGAGGTGCCAGACGTGGGCCGCTTTTTAGGGCCAGAAGCATTATCGCACACCTATGGGCTATGGATTGATGTCGGCTCCCACGCGCCGAACCCCTTTCACCTACGCAGTGTCGGAGTCACGAACGAAACGGCTGGACATTGTCACTCAACTGTGGCTTCCGCCGTACATCGGAACCCAGTGCCGGTGGGTGGTACAAGTCCAGCCTCCGCACGACATCGAGTCCGGCCCCCTCGAGTCCTTCAAAACTAGTTAGACTGCTATCGGTGCTATCGATTATGCTTCTGCCATCAACCATCACTTACGAGTTACGCCGTCGTGGGCGCCGTGGCGCTTCAAAGAGACGCCACCGACACCACCAACCATACATGGTGCGGCCTCCGACCTATGATGGCCGGCATAACGAGATGAAACACGAGTGACGACAAAAAAAGAAGGGTTTCGCATGGTATACGAAGGGAACCGACCAACTTCACCACCAGATCGACCCGGTCGATCAAAACTCCAAAATTGATGACCAACCGAAAGGCGTATAAATTTGAAAATTGGCGACAACGAACCGCCGCCGCTGAAGACAACATAATTACATCCATCATGGTGCAATGCTCCAGCCTGCCTCCTTCGCCAAGACGCCGACGCGTCGCCCTCAAAAACCGCCTTCGCAAACCGTGACGTTGCACCCGGCGCGGTGGCGTCACGGAAAAAGTGCTGCAAATGCACACTCGCCGCCGAAAAATCGTTTCCCACATCAGCACATCGTGCCATCGTCGCCACGCCAACGAATAAGCCCCGTTGCGGCGGATTCGATTTAATGTCAACAAAAGTTTTCGCCAGAAAAGCATAAAACACTAAGCCGAACGAAACGAACGAGGTGGGCGAGCGAGCCGACTGACAAGCGCAGCATATTTGACACATATCGAATCCGGCTCCAAATCCGAGGCCCGGACCGAGGCGGAGGTGGTTGCACCGATCGCCGCTGCGAGTGGGTGCTATGGCTTCCCCCGTTCGCCCCGATTAGCATAACAGATGGGCTTCATAAGAAGTCCATTAGTCTCCCGAGTCTCCTGCGCATCGAAGCACTCCCTCGACCTGACGCTAGCTGGCGTTCATCTCCCCGGTTTTTTTTTTGGGGACTATCCAGCCTTACAACTTTATGGTGGGCTCCTGTCACACGTTTGGCTTCGAGGGTGGTTCGAGATGAGCTTTTGGTGTCTGGCTGACACCTACGACCATCCCACCAGCCGCCCCAGGAGAAGGCCGGGGCCGAATAATAAATCGGCTCCCATCGGCGGCCTTGGCGGATGGGATGGTTCCGTGATGAACTAAACGCTGACGATTATGAGATATTCGAAGTAGATTAAATTCGAATCGAGGTACGCCGAGGAGAGTGGGGAGCTTGGGGACAGTTTTTTGGGCCATCTTCTGGGCATATTTATCACCTGGCTGTCTGTCGGTGGGAGAAGCCCATCGGAACCGGGCAGCAGGGTTTTGGGTACGTCTCGCATCGGAAGCGACTCCATAACGTAGGTGATTTACTGGCTTCAATATATTATCTCTAATACCGTTTCCAATAGACCGGAGTGTTCTACCTTCCCGTTTTGGTTGCTTTTATCTTCAAGCTCTAATGGTTTAGTTTTTGAATGAAATCATCAAGAAATTTATCTTCCTGTTTTTATTTGAGTGTGAAATTGCGTTCTCCATTTTTGAATTTTTGGGGCAATCGATACCAACCGGAGACAATCGAACACTTTAAATTAGACAATCAACTCTTTATAATTGAATGGAACTGAAAACAGATTTATGGAACAATTTCGTCATCAAAAGACTGGTTCAAGACTAAAGTGTACATTGCGTAAATAAAGAAATTAGTGTGATATTATACTGGCATTCAATCTACTAAATAGAGAACAAAGTAAACAGGCACAAGTTAAGACATCAAGTTATGTTAACCGCGTTCTAATATATTTTATTCTTATCTAAAAATTATCGCACGAGAAGCATATTTGGAGGAGTACATTCCTTTCGAAGAGAACTTACATTTCGTGTATTCAAACAATCATTGTTTGGCGGATGATTGTTTGCTGATGAGACTGAGAATTTCGCACTGAGATTTCTGAACCTCTGTAGGAAAAGAGGGAACTAGGAAGCGTTCCATAAATGAATTTCCTCTCCAGGATGGAACTATAGGGTGATTTATCAAATGTTTGAATTTTAAGGCTGAGGATTTTAATCAAATGTTTGTTTTTCTTTCAAAACGTCAAACTTTATTCTGAAAATTGTAAACATTTAGTAAAAACTTTGACATTTACGAAATGGGACACTTGCAGAAAAATGTTGGCTGATCGAATCGGCGAAATTGAAGCTGAAAACTTGGACGACATTTTGTGCCAACAGGACGCCGCTACTTGCCATCCGAATACTAGATGAACCACCCTATACAACAAACACGACAAGCTTTTGCATAAACATCAACCTAAACGTCCCAAAAGAATCGTAATTATTACTCAACGACAAACCCGGCCGAGAAACTTATACCCGGAACGACCACGTATCTTGCTCCGCCGTCATCAGCGTATCCTTTGCATCCGAGCCCGCGAAGACGTAAACGGTGTTTAAAGATGTAGAAATCCTGCTGTTGAACCTTCATAACCGGAACAACACCGGCTATGCTATCGCCAGTGGAGAACCCTTATTCGTCCTTTAAGAGCCTACTCCCTGAGCACACGAAGCTTACATTTTGGGGTCGATCGACGGGTTTCTCAATCCTAGGGCCGGCGCCTCCCTTGAGAGTCGGTGCCTACACATCCGAGGGCGAGCAGCACGTTGGCGTGCAGGCGAATGGACAGAGAGACAGAGCAGTTTGTCCGCTGGTAGAAGAGTTGAGGCTCCACACGAAGACGGCTTGGGATCGGCTAGAACCGGTGGACACGAGGGTTGGATAGGCGAACTTTTGCGTGGGCTTAATTACTTCATCCGCCAAACAGCGCACTCCCACATTGGGACTGAGGGACTTTAGTGGCCAACGTTACGGTGTTTGCGTATGCGCAGCGTCTCCTGATTCGATCAAACCGCGCGCTCTAATGCATATTTCTGTACCGTTTGCAACAAAATACCAACGTCATCCCCAAGCTGGTGGAAGAAACAATAACAACAGCCTAATCGACGGCTGGACCTAACCGCAAGGTGCCCCCGATGGCACGTGAAGCGTGAAATTCGAGGTGGAGCAGAAGAATGGGCCGCGCCTTGGGTTTTGAATTTCGATCCCGAATCTCGAATTCCCGAAAATGGCCTACCGATTTCGGGACCGGCAGAAAGGGCCATAACGCCATAACAACGCCTTGGGGCCGGTATCGCTCTACCGAGCAAAGTCAACAAAATTAATAAAAGAACAACAACCGGGCGAACCGGGTGGAAGAAGCCTGGGGTCGGTTATGTAAACAGTCCGCTCCCCGGTTGGATCAGGAGCGTTTAAAGTGGGGATGAAATGTACTTAATTTTATTAATTGCATCACTAGACCTCATACCACGAGGCGAGGCCACCACGCGAAACCACTGCACAAACATGTCGTCTTCGCGGCGTTCGTCCGTTGTGGTTTTGGTCGAAAGCAGATTAGAAAGAGTTTTCGGTAGATAAATCCCAATTTATTGTGCGCCCGCCATTGTGGGCGGTTTCGGAATAATTTTGTAACCGTTGTCGTGCAGATAATCCGATTTTGATTGTTATTGGACACCTTCGGATGAGAAGGTTCCCAGTTTTCTTGGTTTGTTTTGAATGGTCCGGCAGCGGCGATGGTTTTGTGATAAATAAACTCCCATATCGCAATACAAAACAAACTCGTTTCTAGAAGCAGATTCGAGTGGTCTGAGCATGGGGAGGTTGGCGTCTTCAGTCCATCGTCCGCTCACATCCAGTTAGCCACATCTGTACGACATTCCCGGGTTTAAATTCCCGTAACATTGACATAATTTTTAATCAATGGGTTTACACAGGTAGTAGGCTGTTCGTAGGTTTCATAACTTTAAACAATCACTCTTGACTTCAATTATGAAAACCCAGACAAATCTGGCCAAACCAACTCTAAAGTGGGACGCTCCCCATTCGTCAGCCCGTCTTGCCGAGCGCATCCGGGCGTCAAAAATGAAGCTGCGAAACAAAAATTGGGCTACGATCTGGCGGAGGGTTGAATTATTTGCGGTTGTCGTGCACCATTAATCCCGCGGCAATCCAAAATTAGAGCATTATGTCAAGAGCGAGGAACATGTTTTGTTGTTGTTTCTCGCCACCACCGGAAGCTGCGACTCGGCTAGCCATCCCGACCACGGCACTCTGTAGAGACGACCAAAAGCGTGGTACAATGAGGAGATTATCCGTGCAAAACATTATCCGGAACAGTTTCATATGCTTTTTTAACAGCTTTTGAAGCAGCGTTTTGCATGACATTTTGTAGCGACGGGGCATTATGTCTCTGCTATGCTATGGTTTAGATTCCAACGATACATAAGTTTAGTTAGTAAGTAAACAGTTAGTGCATCAACTTGTTTTATTCTGTCATTATAAACCCATTATGCACAGCGTGATCCATCGCCATCCATACTATTTAAATTTTAAATAAATCCACTATTTGTCATTCCCTTTTGACAACTGAACAAGATTTATTTGGGGTATAGAATGCCGTTTATTAACGATTCACCCAGAATACAATATCGATCAAACGACTACCTCCATTAGACACACAAAAAGCGGCCCTTTTTTGGACAATTTTCATTGTATTTGACAACATTTCGGTAATAGACAACGTAATAGCAGCAATTTCCGCTGTGACGTTAGCTTTCAGTTCTTCAGTGTATTTCGCTGGTACTTACTTTTCGAATAGCCCCACAGAAAATAGTCAGAAAAAAATCGGCAATAATAAGCACGCACATTTTTCACAGTTTTCACAGTTGAACGATTATTTTCAATGTTCTTATTTTCAGAGTGCTACAATTTCAACCCGCTGTTTTACCATAAATTGATCCATGACTAAAACGGCATAGAGTGAAGTTTCAGAACCTAGCAAATTTGTTAAAATCGACTGACAAATAGCAGAGTTATTCATCATTTAAATAGTTGGATTATGATGGAACACCATATAGATAAACCAACTAACATCACGGTCACTTAAGAATTAGTTGAGCTTAAACCTGAACATTAAAAGGAGTCAAACATCAAACGGAGAAACAGCTAAAACCATTTTCCTGTTTAGTTATAAAATAATTATACAGGGTGAGCAAATTAGTGTGCATTTTTTCATTTGGCTATAAAACAAAAACGGCTGAATATTTTTCGATGTTTGAACTTTTATTTGAAAGGTTGATTCTTATCATTTATGTATAAAATACAATTTTGGTTGCAGAAAACTTGGAAATATGAAAAAAATATTTCCAAAGTGGTTGGTCGTCAAATCATTCGTCAAAAGCATATTTCATTGAAGATCATTTCCACTCGGTGGCTATGTTAATAAGCAGCGTTGTGGTTCGGAAAACCCACATATCGTGCAAGAGAAGCCAATGCACCCACACGAGTGACTGTTTGGTGCCGATTTTGGCTGATTGGTTTTTCGGATAAATTGAAGCTATGAACTTGGACGGCGTTTGGTTTGAACAGGACGGCGCTACGTTTCATACAGCGTCAGCCACAACCAATATTTATGTTTTGCGAACATACCAGTAACGATTGACAACCTCAAGACCCAAATTTAAGTTGCTATTGCCGAAATAGGACCAGATACAATCGAAAATGTACTCAAAAATTGGTCGACCGAAAAAGCTCCTGCCAAGCCAATCGTGGTAAACATTTTACCAAAATTGTTTTACATAAACAAATGTTAGGAATAAACTTTTCAAATAAAAGTTTAAGCATCGAAAAATATTCATCCGTTTTTGTTTTATAACCAAATGAAAAAATGCACACTAATTTGCTCACCCTGTATTATGAACACGGAAATAAACATTAATTTGTCGAAAGAAATTTTATGCTTTCATCCACTTCCTAAATAAATTTACACATTTCTTTTATCTTGTTGAAGCTTTCAAGGCTTTTTGTTGATAATGTTTACTTAGGTTAACAAATCTAAATAAAATAAATAAATTTTACTCTAGCTTCTGAGTTCAGCTTCGTTTTTAGTTCAGCTTCTGAAGGAAAATGTGTCAATAACTCTGAACCCTTTCGGTGCGCAGGGCTTCGTTTAAACACCAGGCGAACCAGGGGAGGGAGGGGACAATTCTCCGGCAGCTGGAATCGACGAACGAAACGGGAGAGAGCGCAGAGAAAATTGATCAAGAGAGCCGCTCACGCCAAAGAGCCCATCGTCGGATCGTGGCGATGTTATTTGCGGCTGAAAAGTGAACAAGTTCAGCGTAACATGGATCGTGGCGATGTTTAAATGAAAGTGTTCATCGTAACTTCGATCGTGGCGATGTTTTTTGTGGTAAAAAAGTGAACATGTTCATCATAACTTGGATCGTGGCGATGAAATGTTCATCGTAACTTCGATCGTGGCGATGTTAAATTTAAAATGTTCGTCCGGAGTTCGGAGCGGGAGCAAAAGAGAGTTTTTGAGTGCGCCAACGCAACCAACTGAACCCGCGCGCCGCTATGTTTATGCTGCCATGCTTTTATGCTCATTCATTTTCCAAACCCAGCCGAGAGCGGACGTGTGTGTCCACAACGAGACGACAGAGGCGCGTGTACGAGACGATATTTAGCCAACATTCTTGACGCAGGGCGATAATGTGATCATCACTGGACTATTGTAACCCAATCACCTGTGGCTTCCGGAAAGTGTTACTCAGCGCGATCGTCAAAGTTAAAGTTTTGGAAAAGTGTTAAGTGAAAAAGACCGCCTCAAGAGGCGATCGCTTTTATTATGCGGGCTCGTTGGTTGGTGATGTGCGTGCTTTAAGCCGACAACGACTTCGAAAGCAGGTCTCTGCCTGCCATTTCTTATCAGTGGCGCCGACGGAAAAGTGCACTCCCTGGAGCGGAAACTGCATCATCCGCGCATTTGTGTTCTATAATTGGAAAAAAACCTTCTTGTCAGTTAGTGCGACTCGAGTGTGTAAAACAGGGGCGTCCAAGTGTCGAGCTCCGTGGGTCGATACGCTTCGATCGCTTTATCAGTTCAGGCCGGGGTTGCTGGGGTCTGCTGCATAACTCTGAGGGTCCCTCGGTGCGTAAGTGATCGCGCGTGCGTCGTAGGGCCTCGAATTCCGGTCGCCTGCTAGGATGCTGATAACCTCCGCTGCCGCTCGTTGTTAAATTCCACTCCAGCCTGAGCCAGAAGAAGAAGAAGAAGAAGAAGCGGACGGAATCACAGCACAGAAATCAGTTCAACCAACGGTACAGCGAATATTATCAAAACCAAAGCAAGAGAAAAGTGCGAAGAGGTCAAACGAAGTGGATGCAAAACTAAAACCCACAACGATCAGATCGATACCGGCCAAAAAGCCCCCAAAGTTACTTCCCGTGTTGTTGTTGTTGTGTGTGTGTGCATTTTTGGTTCAATTTTTTGAAGGAAAACCAATAGTGTGAACGAAACGGCAAAGAAAGGTTTTTGTTGCTGCAAAAACGTAAACAAGTGAGCAAAACGAAGTGAGAAGTGAGAGATACAAAAAAGCATCATCCAAATTGCACACTTTCAATTGAGCGTAGCAAACAACAAATAATCGCCGTTTCGGGTGAAAAGTTGCACAGAAAGCGACCAAAAAAAAACCGTGACAAGTGAATGTGCAAAAAAACGTACGGAAAATGAGTGAAATAGATGGAAGCCGCTACCACCATCTAGCTTAAGCGGCGACCGACAGAGTGAGAGTGAGAGAGTTTGTCAAAATATTGTGACTTCCGATAAGCGTAATCATTGCGCTGAAGGTCTCGCTCAGAAGGTTTCATCGCATCGACGACCAGAGAATTGAGGCATTAAAACCTCACCAAGAGTCACCGTCACCAAGCAAAGGTGAGTCACAAACTTGGGCCAAACGGAAGCTTCTGGTAGCTGGCTCTGAATCATACGGAGCTAGTTGCCCGTGCCAATGACTACAATGGAACGTGTCGAGGCACCTGATCATCATCATCGAACCCCACTGTCCCCCGGCACCACCCCAGGCGGGCATTATGACATCGCGCGCCATTGCGGAATGTTAATGTTCCTGGTTAATGGGTTGCTGCTGTTTTTTTACAACCCTCTTCCGATGGGTTTCGGGTGGCGAACTCCAATTTTGGGGAACACGCGCTCTGGCGTTGCTCTGGTTGGCGTCCGGTGTCCGGTGAAACAATGGCGCACCGAGAAGCCCCGATCTTGAAGGAAGATCCCCGCGATCTAAGCAGGAAAAAAATGCTGCCCCAAGAGACTCAGGAATGCAGGCGCTGGGTAATTTATGGGTAATTTATGCGGGTCTCCATCGCTCACGGCGGCGGCGGCACGGGTCCGGAGGGAATTCCGTCGCGGTGTAGAATGTGTTGCCCAACCAGCCACGGACACGGTCCACCTGACGCAAGCCCCCCCCGCAAGGTGTAACGTTCTCAAACGAAATCTGACGTAAAGGGGTTCTGTAACTCCGTGCCGCACCACCATCCCACCGGATGTAACGCTCTCTAACTCATCAACGAAACAACCAACACCGTGCGCGATTCAACGACGTCGGTTCCGATGTTTCTCGAAGTCGGGCATATCGCACTCTCGGGGTGTGTTTTTTTATGTCTCGCAGTCCGATAAAAGTCCGAATAAATTATCATGTTTTTTCTACCCAGAACTTTTGAGGAATTTCCCATTTGGAAAATCGAACACACACTCAAACCAGACGGAATGATCCAGAATCTATTTTCGGCCCCATTCATGGGCTGGGAAGGCGCTCGCGAGGTGCATCATCATCATCATGTGTGTGTTCTTCATGCCCTCAATCAGCCACAGTCGTTGATCTTTCACGGTTGAGCATCATTGCCGGCCCATCCATCAACACAGCCAGCCCAGCCCAGCCGAGAAGATGTGTAGCGTGGAAGATGGCCGTCTCGGGCTCGTCTGGGAGTGTGGCGAGTCTTGTGGCTGTCGGTGGCCGCCGCCGTGTCTTTAATCACATGTCCTACCCGGCAGCGCAGCTCCACGCACGTCGGCTGTTTCGGGGGTAAATAAAGCCATGGTCCGCTCTAATTGATACGCCCGACCTGCCTGGGTGCTGAGTGGCGGTAGCTTCTGGGATTCTCGAGAAAGTGCGTTCCCAAGAAGTCGGGCGACGCACGCTTTGAGGAGCCTTTGATCGGCTCCACCAGGTGTTCCACATACATCGTCCCTGGGAAAGACGCTATTCTGGGGTGCTTCGTTCGCTTACGCAACCTACACGCGGTGGGCCGACCTTCGACCTTCCGTCCGTCGAGTGCTTCAGTGCACCAAGAAGCAGCCCAATCAAAACCGACCACCGCCGGAGATGCGCGCACCACCCTTAGATGGCGCAAATGCAAATTGACCTCCGCCGAATCGGCCGGCAGAAGGTCGAGAGCGCGCAGAGAGAGAGATTCGACGCAATTTGGAGGCCCCTCAAATGGTGCTGCGGAATGTCGAAATTACTGCACCCATCTCGCGAACACTACCGTAATTACGCACCGCGCACCGCGTCTCTTCCGCGTCGGCCGGCGAGGATCGATCGCCTCTGCCACGAGTGATTTCTAATTTACATCCCTCAGCCTCAGCCACATTTTGGGCCTCGTGATCGCAAATGATCGTCCGAAGCCGAATGGCGCCTCTGTGGCCGCAACCACCACCAGCACCATTTGGGAGTCTGCTTTCCGGTCATTTGTTTCAACTGCTGCTTTTGACCCCTGAGCCTTCAACGACGGCGGCGAAGCGCGAGGATGATGGGTCGAGAAGCTGTGGGCACAAGAAGAAACGGCCGCCGCCGCCATATTGGTTTCCTAGCCGCACACGCAGCGCTTCTTCGAACGCACCCAGCATTTCGGGCGTTCTTTCCGGGACCGCCGCCACTCTTGGTGTTCAATTATCCATTCCGCATTCCGGGCCTTCGCGCCCGGGTCCGGGCTTTTGGGAGAAAATCGAAGGTAATTATTAACAAATTCCATTCCCCCGTCAGAGCTGAGTGCCCCGTGACTTTTCTTCCGCATCATCGATCCGGTCGGGGCTCCGGTGTTCTTGGTTTCTAGACACTTTCGGGATTTCATTACCCGGCCGTCTTGGGCGTCTTCCTCAAATCTTCGTAAACGAAGCACCTCGATTAGCCTCTAATGACAGACATATCGGCAAATCTCTCCAACGAAAGTTCTTGAATGAAATGGGCCTACTAATGGCTCTATTTTGGTGGCGTCGCTTCGTTCCGTTCCGGTGTCTCTGAGTGATCTATGGGAACCGCCAGGGATTCGAAGACACGACGCACAAGAACTTCCTGGAACTTGTAGCTGGGTGCAACGCCGGTAGTCTCCGACACCCGGATCTTGTAGTTCACTGGTTCTCCATTGGAGACTCTAATCTGCACGTCCACGTCTAGTCTGACAACAACAGCATGAATTGGACCCTGCTTGTGGTTCCTGGAGACTTTCCTATTGTGCTCGGTGTCACCATCACAAGGCCACTTCACCAAACACACACACACATGCGTGCTTATGCCGGATGGTTCAATCACGAGACCACCGACGAAGACTCAGGTTTGGGAATTCCAAAAGAAAAAGTGCCATCGAGATCGAGGGAACCCGCGGCGATCCCGCGAGAAGCCGTCGCTCCGCCGGCCAAGTGTAGAAATGTAAATTATAAATTGGAACTTCCGCTCCCGGACCTTATTGTCCCGGCTCGGCCCCGGGACATGTCGTCGTCGCGGTGCCAGAATTTCCATACGGGCGCGGACCGTGCCCTGGGAAGGAATTTCTCCAATCGCTGACTCTAGCGGAGTGTCCGGGACCAATAGGAAACCGACCGCCGGACCGGAATCGAACCGTAAATTTATTGATTCCTGCACGCCTCGGCTCGCTTTCGTTTCCAATTCGGATTCGGAGCCCGCGGACGAGCCGCATTCGTTTGGAATCCCTTCAACGGGGGCCCTCCTTGGTGTGGACTGAGGTCCAATTTGATCCCAAGCTCTCGGGGGCGGGCAAGAACGGGCGCGAGGTAGAAGAAGAATTTTGATATTAAACATTTTTATGATGATACTTTTCTTTTCGATTCGGTTTGCTTGGTGTTCCTCTTTCGCGCGCGTTGGCCGGAAGTCACCAACACACACGCGGGCGGGCACGGCCTTCAACGCACCACACACATGTACGCGCTTCAAAGTAAACACGCGGACACCGCGCTGCCGCCCCTTCGGGAATGTCGAAGAGGTCGGAGACCGGAGGGCGCGCGTGTTGGACCAGCTGCGGCCTCGCGTGGCCGTGTAAGCCCAAGAGAGAGGAAGCGGACAATTCGGGTTGATTACGTCGATCGACGCGCTGGCGAGAAGAAGCTGGTGGAAACAGATGTAGATGACGATAATAATGATTGCCCTCGAATGCCGTGGCCAGCAATGAGCCGTGCGCTTCTTGCTGGCGCGATCATAGCTCTCTCCTTTCGGTCTCGGGTCTCGGGTCTCGGCGTCTGCTAGATGGATTTCACCGAGAATTATTGGAGCACCAGCGTAGAGGGGTCGCAACTATTCTAATGAACTCCACCAGGGAATTTGGACGTCGCCGCCGTAAAGTCCCGTTTTTGGCAACCGCCACATAATCGCGCATAACGCCAAATGGTCCACAGGTCCGATGGTCCAACTGTTCTGACCTGACCACCGCGAGAACTGCGAAGATTTACGCTTTACGAATCCTTCACTTCCGTTTGGTGGGTTCCGGTCTTTGGATTTCGCGCTCACGGGACGCGGCAACATTGGAAAACCCAGCAGGGACTGTGTCTCATTAATGATTGCCATTTATCAAGAGGTGTCCACTGGCTGGCCGCGGTCTGCTTTCACTGACGCCACTGATGACGCCAGGTCCGACCGCCTCGCCAATTCTTGTGCTGGCGGGTGGTGCACTATTGTGGGCCGCTCGTTTGTAAGGGTTGAGATTGGCGCTTTTGTATGCTCTCCTGCTACTAATGCCCGCAACCTGTATTATGCTGCGCATAGAGCGAGTGTCCGGAGTTTTCTTTCGCTGGTTTTTTTTGGCGCACCGACACCGCGATTCTTCCATCCCCTCTATGACATGCATTGTGCGGTGCCGGTGAAAAATAATAAACGATAATCAGCCACCATAAAAAGAATGGGAACATGGGACACACACACATACACACGTGCCCGCACGCGGATGATGAGATTGGAAGAAGCCGAGCATAAAAAAGGAACCCGGGGAAAGAAAAACGGAACAAACTTCACATATTTGTGTTGTGCGCTCCTCTGTGAGAAGGAGAGTAATGTGCGCCGGAAATGGAAGAAAACTTGCGACTTGGGACAGGCAGAGAAGGTATTTGAACGAAATCTACAAAAAAAAAAAGAAACAAATGGATGCGCGCGATGAAGTCCCGGACCGAGGGCCCCGGAAGCTTAATGGTCTAAATCCCGGACACATTTGTTTGCGATGAAACCGTGTGGCCTAGTGCCGCCGCCGCCTCCGGGTCTCCCGGAGCTCCCGGAACTCACATCCTGTCGGTGGTGGCTCTTGACACACCCCGGCAGGTGTTCGTAATGATCTTCAACCAACCATCATCGCTGTCACGTGAGCTGCCCTCACGTGGCGACCGTGAGGGCCGCACATCCTCGCGCATCACCGCACATCCTCGCGGGAGCTGCGAGGTTCCAGCAAAAGGATGTTCGGACGCGGGCGAAGAATTAGGAAGGAACCGCGACCCGCAGTGTAGCGTAGGCGATGGAGTATTACTTTCCGAACTACATTTTCTTCTTTGCTCGATCTCTTTCTTTCCCCGATTCTTCCCTAGTTGGTCCTCTTCTGAAGCCCACACGCGCTGCTGGGGGTTTGGAAAGGGTTTCCAGAA
The DNA here is from genome assembly GCF_943734635.1 of Anopheles cruzii. Taxonomy (NCBI): domain Eukaryota; kingdom Metazoa; phylum Arthropoda; class Insecta; order Diptera; family Culicidae; genus Anopheles; species Anopheles cruzii. The sequence continues at coordinate 52,227,005 of NC_069145.1, forward strand.
CTCTTTAAATTCCTTGGTGCCCGTATCATCGTCGCCACCGACTGTTGGTTTCTCGCACGTTCTGTCGCCGGTCGGGTGGTCTCGCAGGCGACCACCGGAAGTGTGCCAATTTTTTTTCGGGTGCAAGTGTTTGGTTTCACCTCCCGAGTGGAAGTGCGCTGCTCTTCTCGCTGGAAAGTAATCCTTGCCGCCCCCCGGGTGATTGACAGCTGACGTGGATAAGGGGTGCTGGGTGCCAATGGAGCGTCTCCGGGTGACCACCGGGTGTCCTGGGATCGGGCCCGATAAGAGGCACTAAACGGCGGTGGCGGCGGCGGTGGCTTGCTGGCCTGTCAGTGAGCCAAGGGGAGCAAGATATTCCCGGGTGGTGTGAAACGTAATCCCAGCACCATTAACGATCGCACCGGACCGGAAATGGAACGGTTTTCCGGAAGCTCTGTGTGTGTGTGCCCGGTGGCCGTCCTTGAACTCTCTCTCTCTCTCTGTCTCTCTCGCACTGATGACAGATCTTTGACAGACGCAAGAGAAACTCGGCAAAACAAATGCTTTTGTTGCCGAACCAATCGCGCACACAGTAGGCCGTGCACAATGATGTGCACGCAACGGGGAAGAAAGGCAGAGAGTGAAACAGCGAGAGACAGGAGAGAGTGAGAAAGACCCTAGAGGGCGCTGCGCGCATACGATGTTCGAACTTTAACGAGCTGTTGATGTTGATCGATGTCATTTTCCGCACATTTTCCGCCCGAAATGGGAACGGAAAAAGGCATCACACACACACACACACACAAAGCTCATTGGAAGGGAATTTGTAACGGTGAACTTTCGACAACAAACGTATTCGTCAGGTGGTGGGCTCAGGATGTTGCCTTTTGGCTGGGCGGTCGAAAGTGAAAATGCGCCAATCATTAGAGGGGGTCCAGGCAGAGGGTGCCGCCGTTCGCGGGGTGATGGTGGGCTGCGGTTGGGTTGGGGTGTTTGATTAGAGAAACGGGTGGCCATCGTTCGGTTGTTTTTTTGTTCCCCTTTTTTGTCGCGTGCTAGAGCTTTATGTTAATCGAACCCACGGCGGAGGAGAGCGCCTACTTTCACTACCCATCCGCCCGCGGGGTGCATTATGGGACCGTTTTCCATCCGAGGCGTGCTATTGTTTCCTGACGAACGGGAACGAAGGGCTACCAAGTTCTCACGGAACGCCACAAATCATCGGCGCTTTCTACCAATCATTATCCGGCGTGACGGGGCCGGAAACGACTTGCTAGTTGACGCGCCGCACATGTCAAAACACGCATTCTTCTCCTTGGGAGTGGACTGCCCACCCTGGCACACCTGCCGTGTACCTTACCGTGTTTTCTGGCACATTCTGGTCGGGTTTCGAACAATGCATGGTTCAAATTGATCATTTGTTGTCTGTAGCGATCTGTGTTAATGTGGTTTTACGGTGGTTTAGAAGCTTGTAGTACACCACACCTTTCTGGTTTCATCAGCAAGACTTTTTTTGAAGTCCTCCAGCATTCTTTGTTGATTAAGTCAAAATTGCCATTTTTACATATTTTAAACCGCTTAAAGCTAGCAGAAAAGCAATGTTGCAAACCAAATTTATTTTACATCCGACATGAATTCATTTGCCTTAGGTCAAAACAAGATAATGTTCCCAAAAAAACATAATTAGGAAGACCAAGTTGACAGCTAGAGTCATCTGTTTACACAATCCACTCTCATAGGGTTAGTCCTGAAATTTTAATGAACCTGGCCCAAGCTTGCCGGGTCCTGGTTTTACCTTTATTAGAGTGATCCTAAAAGAATTTGTACACCACCGACCGGCTCCGAAGGAGTTTGTCTTGTAATGCTCCAACTTTGTGTTCTGCTTCGCGTTCTATTCTTGAGCCGCGTCTCTGTGTTCGTGCATCGAATGTTCAAACATGCGTTATGCTAAACCGGGGCGGGGTGTGTGTGTGTGTGCGTGTGCTTGTCGCATGTTGCACCAGCAACCGACCTCCTCCAGCCGACGAACGCAACGAAGCGTTGAAATTACTTAAGAAACAATTCAATCGCATGCGAAGTCGAAGCGGAACACGACGAACGGCCGACGGGAGAGACAAACGTCTACGACGTGTGCATATGTTTAGCATGAATTTGCATAGACTCCACCACACATAACCCCCCAACAGGCTAGGGTGTGGTGCCGCCTGTGACATGTCGGAGAGGTCGTCGGTAGCAAAATAAAACGTTTCTACCACACGGCGGCGGCTCCAGGAGCAGCAGTCAGGTCCACAACAACTTCCGTGGCCACCGACCGACCATAAATCAAATCAATCCCAACGGGAGCCCCGCCACCGTGCATATGTTGGCAACCCCATCGGCCAATAAAAAGGTATATTTGCACAATAGTTCCACAACATCTGACCGAGCCACCAGCAGAGAGACAGAGCGAGAGAGCCACCGGGAGCGAAGGAAGTAGCACGCGACTTGTCTCTGGAGTAGTTGCTTCTGAAGGCGGTTTCTGCGGACTTGAAGATTGCGTCGCGGTTTTACGATGTTTGCATTCGGAAATAGCCGCACGTTCGCCCGCTGGCCGTTGTTCTGGTCAGCGCCGCCGCCTCGGGGTCTATGTTTGGGTTGGGCGACGACTTTGTGCTTGTTTATGCTCGGCGGCGGCGGCGGCGGACTTCTGGTTGCACCCGATTCTAGGAAGAAGGCAACACTTTGCCCTCAGCAAAAAGGGGGCTTCGGTTCGTTTTCCTTTTTTTAGCCGGGCCGGGCATTTGCTTCCTGTCGCGCTTCCCGCCTTCGAAAACTGCCGACCCTATTGAAGTTGATGGTAAAATATCAGTTTTCATCGTTGCGTCAAACTGTAATACGGCCCCAGAGCATGATGGTCTGGAACCCGGCCATTCGTGGTGTGTAAGTTGACTCCGAAGCCGGGCCGGGCCGCTACTGGGAAACCGAAGGCGAAGAAGTTGCGGAATCGCGGCTGAGAACCGACCGAAATCGATGAATATTGGGTTCGCCCGCCTACCAGGAACCAACAGCCCGTCTTTCGGTTCTTTCGGTTCTTTCGTCCAAACAACTTCACGGCAATGATGTAGCATCGAACTGGGGCGCATCGTGCGATGGGTCAAACTATTTACCAGTCTATTCAACCGTCGGAGACTCACTTGGAGTACCTTTCGAGGAGCTGGGTCGGGTCCATCCGAATCCCCGAACCCGGGGATCGTTGCTTCACCAGAACAGAACAGAACTTGTGAACTATTCTTGAAGGGCTCCGAGTTTTACGAGTTCTTCGACGTGTTTGCTCCAAAACTGCTGTTCGCTTTGCTTTTCATTACTCTGTTGACCCCACCGGACACCTGGGGAGTGGCCGCGAACACTAACACTTGCAATTGATGCAATTTGCACCTTCTGTTGCACCGGCCGGAAAGAGAACAAGGAACCGAATAAAAGCCTCCCCAAAAAGCGGGGTTCGCAGAGGCAGAACAACTAAAATAACAGCCTTCGCACACATGTTTCCACCCCGCGTCCCGGTACAACCCTCGACACGGTCCACGGTCCATGGGAATTTGCGAACGTTCATTTTCGTCGTGTTCGTCTCCACCTTGCGCGTATGCAGCTGGGCGTTGCATATGTCCGCAAGGACGACTAGCGGCGGCTGCTGACCCCATTCGGCGCGCTGTGTGGGTCGGTCGGAAGTCGGTGCATTCCCCTCTTCGAATCAGTTTCGGGCCGGTCCGGTCTGGGGTGCCCGAATCCTGAATATTCAATATCTTCCAGCGTTGAAGGGCCAAGGGCCTAGCGTCAAAAAACCAAAACAATCCTTTTGTGGATGTGCTCGCCGGGCCAGAGTTGGAATGTAATTTGAAATAGCTTTTCGGTCGGCCGTCCACACGGCCAACGCGGCTCCCCGCCGGGGGCTCTCTCTCTCTGGACGGACGGATATGCCGGCAAATCCTTCGTGTCACCAGACGACGACGACGTGGACCGGCCCGTGGAGTTTGGACGCGATTGGATATCGATTGCATTTTAATGTCATCATCCCAATCCCCCGACGTCCGTTCGGGAACTAGTCGGAGCGTTGGCCCAACTGCTAGCTGGCCGAATGCCGAGACTTATTGGTTTGTGAGACGACTAGAGAGCAGACCCTGCCTCGGGCGCGCTGTTCCCTCAAGCGTAAATCCTACAGTCCGTCCCCGTCCAACCGGAACACCCGGACGGCCCGTTACCCCGTCGGTTCGGCTTGCTTTCGGGGCGACTTCCGCACTGCGCAACGCTTTCGGGTGTCGCGCCGCATATCGGATTCTCGGCCGGGCGGCGGACGCAGAACATTATGGTTACGTACGAGTATGTGTGTGTACCTGAAACGGGCGTGTAAACATAAACAATGGGTCTCATCAAACTACCGCCGCGAGAGCGCCATTTTTGGACATCGGCTTCCGGGGGACTCCGGACCGACGAAACCTTGCGGATAGCGTGGCGCCCGCAAAGCCCGCACGCCGTTCCATTCTTGGCCAGCTCCCTTCTCTGGCCGTTCGGTGTGTGTGTGTTTGTTTTTCGGTGTTTTGTTTTGTCCCGTAAATTTCCTAAAGGAATCTCTGTGGGCCCCGGAACTGGGTGTGCAGTATGATGCATGATGCGAGTGCATGAAGCCGCCCGCCTGATGAAAGCGTGGTAGTGCTTCCGGGGTAGGGCCGTGGCCGCCGCAACGGAACGGAACATTACATTTTTATGTTAATTTAATTGTAAACAATCACGTTCCGTCGGTTGTTCCGTCGGCGTAAAAAGGGGGAACGCAGCGTGCTTCGGAGAACTCCGGAAGTTCTGAAGCGAGCCGAGCACACGGGTAGGGCCATCGAGGGCAGAGCATCGGAATTATGGTAGGGAAATTCATAATTTTCAGTACCGCATCCAGCAGCAGCAGCAGCAGAAGAAGAAGCGGGGTTCGCTGAACCGCTCAGTTCCGGTGTTTTATTCTCGGACTCGGAAGGGTTCAGCCGTTCGGGCCCAGGGGACCGATCGAAGCGGAAACAACAATCCGGGAGCAGGAGCCGCACGCACTCAACTCACTCAGCTGTCACATGAGCCCGCCGGAAGCGGCTCATTTCAATCGACGCCCATTCCCGGGCCGGGTCTCCCGAGAGCCATAAACTCCCCATCATAATCCGGCACCGTGAATGTGAAGCGGTCCAGAAGCGGTCCGGTCTGTGGTTTAATTGGGAAAGGAGCAGCAACTCGCCGCCCAAAATCGGAGCACACAGATTCCTTTGTCGGGCTTCGTCTGGAACCTCCAGAACTCCCTGGGACGGACAGTGGGGACCTGTCAGACACACCATCCCCCCGAGAGAGCGGTTCTTGTGGTTGTCATTTTTATTGACGGCATGCTTCCGGTGACCGCGGTGCTCTCTCTCTCGGTCTCTGCCGGCTGGCCTTCGGTCGGTTGCGGTCAACGTTCCTGCGGGGCAGGATGTGCTGATTGCGAATGGGACTGCGACTCGCCCCAGCCCACCGACCGTGGAATGTTCCGCTCCGCTTTTGGGGCTTTTTCTGACGATTTCGGACTTGCGACACTTGGCCGCTGACCACGCGCTACTGCCGGGGGGTAGAAGCGGCGGCAGAGCGGATGCGGCAGATCGTTTGCATCCGTTCGCAATCTTCACCCGGCCCGGCCCGGCCCGGCGGCAGCGACCTTCCTGCGGGTGTGTCGCCGACGATGGCGGCGCTGGTCAGGTGAGCTGCTTCTTGGAAGACGACTTGGCTGCAGCAGAGGGTGCGCTCGTTAGCGCAGGAATTCTATCGCTTCGCTTCGATCAATCTCTCGCGCGCGTCGTAGGAACAGGTTTGCCCAGGAACAGGACGGTGACGAACCACCCGTTAGTCGTCTGTCGACCCGACATCTTCCCGGCCGGGTTCTGCGGCGAGACCCAAGAACGCATAATCGCAAACAACCGACCGAAGACGAAGCTCGGCGCAATGGCCCCCGGGGAGTCGAGCTCGGGACGGCGAAAAGTGGGTTAAACTGCTTCCTGGACACAGACACACCACATGGGCCCCCGAGGCCGAGATTAGCTTCCACATGAGTTATGTATCCTCCTGGAGGCGTGCGCGACACTGTGCGAGGTGACGCTCATTAGAGGCGATCGCAGAGATTCATCCACACAGACACGCAGGGTCTTGGGCGACCCTTCCGGATCCAAGTTGTTCCCATTTTCGAAGCCTAGCCTTAAAAACGGTTGCACCCGCACCTCAAAACGTGAAGGTGCATCTGCCAATTGTTCCCGGCCGGGTCATATTTCCGGTTCCAAAGCTCTCCCGGGGGTTCTGTGGCAAGAAAGAAAAGGAAGGGATCCGATCCAATTTGTCCGGACCAAGCCGGGCCGGGTTTGGTAATTATTTTCGAACGACCCGACCCGACGACAAATCCTGTCAAATTCAATGACAATTATTCTTCCCATCCGGGGATGGTGGTGGTGTCCTCTTTGTCTGGGGTGTCCGGGGCTCGGAAGGAATCGAAAAACGAGGCGAAAAAAAAGATGGCTCCTTTCAATTGTTCCGCGCTTTGAAACCGACTTTCGGCCGCCGGCGTTCACGCTCCCAATTACGGAACGGTAAACGGTTCTGTGACCAGGACCTGGGCCAGCAGCTGCTGGACCAAAAGTAGTCGGTTATGAATCCGGTACCGGATGTGTTCTATGGGGTTCGATTGCTCCTCGCTGACCTGAGCCGGGACGGTCTCTCAGCCAGCGAACTTACGATTGGCCAAGCTGTGCAAACAACCACTGGTCGAAAGCTAATTTTTATTCTGGACCATTCCGGGGCCCGTGCCAATCTTTGTTGACCGCCCCGAAATTGATAGCAAATATTAAACCGGATGAAGGAGGCGAAGAGAAACGCCAAAAACGCCTGGGCCGTATGCAATCCGCATTGCACCGAAAGCCAATCCATTTATGGTTCCTTGTGAAACCTGACGATCTGATGAGCGGACTCGGCGAGTGAGAGGGAGGGAAGGGGACGAAGGCCGGAGGGCGGCTTCTGCATTATACACCACCACCGTGTGCAATGTCTTGCTTAATGGGCCGACTGCATTCGAAGTAGAAGAAGATGCACCATCATTAGCATCGAATGGATTCGAGAATCCGGAATCCACTCGACACAATGGACAATGGCGCCTCTGAGTGGTCGGGTATTTCGGGAGGGTGCCGTACATACTTTTGTTTTCTTCAGCAGCATTTGGCGAGGTTGGCCCATCGATCGAGCCCAAGGTGCATTGTTTAATTAGCCGAGAGTGATGAGTGATGCTGGCCCGGCGCGATCGACACAAAAGCTTGGCTTCGCCTGGTCTCTCGGCTATTTTTCTCACGAGAAAGCACAACGATGGTGCACACAGCACACACGCACAGGTACTAGTACATAAGTCTGCTGCGGAGTGGATTGCCGGTTTTCGTAACCCTCCGCAGCAACAACCTGCCGGTGGCAATTACGCAGGGGTCAAAACGCGGCTCAACACGGCAACCCGAGGCACCCGAGACCAACTCCGGAGGCACTGCCTTAACACATGGGCTGAAAAAGTCCCAAGCCTAAGAAAGAAAATTCATTCTTTATTCATCAACGTCATCTCCATGAAGAGACATCTAACATTTCAACCTTACTTTCTTAGAACGGTTTATTTTTTGCCTCAAAATAGGTGTCAGTTTCAGTGATAACTTCTTCATTGGAGCGAAATTTCTTACCGATGAGCATTTTATTGAATCCTTTTTTTTAAACAGTCAGTGGGTCGCTGGGAGCCAAATCTGGCGAATAGGGTGCTTGTGGGAGCAATTCGTAGTTCAAATCATGTAGTTTTGCCATTGGTTTGATTGACTTCTTTGCAATTTCGGCCTTCAAACGCTTCAATAACGCTATGCAATACGCTCTGTTGAGTGTATTTCCCTTCTTAAGATAGTTGTAGAATATTACACCACGCTCCGGGAGATTTGGACAAGATTCGTCAGTTGCTCTCCACTCAGATGAGGATCGTTGTGAATCCGGATTGAAGTGATGGATCCATGTTTCATCAATTGTCACTTATCGACGCAAAAAATCCGGTTTTTTACTTTTAAACATGGCCAAACACTGCTCAGATTCTTCAACAAGTTCTTGGTTTTGGTTAACACTTTGAAGAGAGCTTTTCCTCACTCAAATGTTCACGCAATATACGACCAACACGTTCTTTTGATATCCTTACGATGTCAGCTAACCGACACGACTTCACTTTTCGATTATTCAAAACGATTTTGTCGATTTTTTAATGTTTTCTGGTGTTACCGCAATTATTTGTATGTTTTCTGGTGCATAAAATTAAAACGCGAGATTCGTTTTGATCAATTTGAAAATAACAAAATTAGCCAATAATATGAGTAGAATATGAAATATGAAATTTTGACAGCTTTCATCTGAAGTCTAGTACTACCTGAGAAAGCAATAAATGCACCAAAGACTAGCACCATTTATGCGTTGGGCTTCGGGACTTCCCAACCCATGTGATGCTCGCGGGTGCCGTACGGTGCAAGGTTGTTGTACACGCGAAAAGCAGCAATGACGCCACCGGCGCCACCCACAATCGGTTCGATTGCAGTTTGTAGGCGCCAACACCGGGCGAGACGGCATGTGGTGGTGGGTTTGGCATAAGGAGATGCATCTTCGGTTGCGTAAAGAAACTCATTCCCCGCCGGAAAAAGCGCGTTTTTCGTTTGCGAGGGATGATGGTTCCGTTTTCACTTTCCCTTTGGACCGGGCCAGCGGAACTAGCGGCAGAGCGGGTGAGAGGCGCCACGGAAATTGGACACTAATTCCACTTCATCAACGCGCAACGAGAGTGGATGAAGTTATCCGAATGGAATGCTCGTGCAGGGCCACGAAAAGATTGCTCACCTCAGAACCGCTTCGAAGCCCTCTGCGGGGGTGACGGGGGGCCACCAGCAGGGTGGGTGACAGCGCTCTGCGGGGGTGGCGCAAACAATTGTGACCGACCCACCCGCGCACGCCTTGTGGAAAGAATAAAGCACGAAGCTCCGGTGGCGACGCCATTTTGCTGCCATCCGGTCGAGTTCCACGGGTTCTCACGGAGGCGGCGGTGGCGGCGGTGCGGGTGCGGGTTAGCAATCAGCTTGTTCGGTAGTCGGAGAGGCAACTGTCTCCGTCGTCGTGAAACAATAGCGAACGTCGTCCGTTCGCTGACCTCGCGTCACTTGTGCTGCTCCCGTGCGACTTCCCGGTGACGTTTGACGGCGGCCAATGGTCTGGCGAGGCTCTCGAGTGACACTTCGGTATCTTCGCGGGGGGTGGCCAACAACATCGAAGCTTACGCGATTGTTCGCCCACGGCAAGGTTAGGTTACCTACCTTCGCGTCGGTACATTATCCGACCCCGGGCCTCACTGGATTTACCTCACCAATTCTGGTCGTTCCCAGGGTGTTGCTATTGTGTAGCGTCCAAGACGGACAACTCCATACGCAACCGGTGGGAACCGCCTTCGCCGCCCAACAAAGAGCCAGCTACTCGGATTGTGTGAGGCCACCGCCAGAGAACAACCCTAGCCAAGAGTCCGCCATGGCTTTTATTAATAAACGAAAATAAATATGGCGCTTAAAGTGGCGTACACCTCCGACGAGAGCCGAAAGCGAAACGAAACCACAATTCCCACCGCAAGTTGTCAGTGGATTGCTGGCGTTCTTGGAAAAGTTCCCCAAATAATGGTGGTCCACACACACACATACTGGGCAGTTTAACAAATAAACGCAATAAATAAATACACAGGTCGGTTCTTTTGGTTTGTTGTTCTGGGGACGGCGCCTTTCGAAAGCTTCCACAACACATCTGGAGCGCGCTTTCCCAACAAGGTGACAGTTTCGCATCGGCATCCCAGCAACCGTCGCTGCCGCCATGACTGCCGTTTCGATTCTCGGCTCGGCCTTGGCCGGACGGACAACACGCGAGCGTTTCCCGCGCTGTGGATTCGCCACAAAGAGCGAGAAAAAGGAAGTTACAATTTAATATGTACACGCAAAGTGCTAAGCTTCTACTGTCGTAGCCTCCAAAACCGGCGCTTCCTTCTCCGTCACTCCCCGATTCTGTGCTTCTGAGAGTGGTTCGATGGGAACGCGACAAGTGCGCGCGCTTCGGCGTGGCTCTCCAGCAGCGAAGCAGATAGAAGAAGAACTCGTCGGGGACTCCAAGTTCCCAAGAGTGCTCCGCTCGCCGTGGAGTGGGGCCTCTAGAATGAATAATTATTACCTCTTTAACAAGTTCTCTTGAACACGGGCCAAAACTTGAAACTAAATGGCCGCCCGTGTTCTAAGTCCGCGCCGCCACACGAATCGGAATGCGTCGACAGAGCACACAGAGAGAGAGCGAGAAGAAGGGTGGCAAAGGTCCGGCAATGACCGTAAATTAATTTAATTAAGAGAGATGAGATGCGACCAGCTCCGGTGCCGGGAGATCCGTGGAACGGACTCCGTTCGTCTATGTCCCGGTCCCGGTCCCCAGGGTGGATGATTTTTCAACGCGACCACGGACCAAACGACCCCACAGCTCTTCGCTGGAATTTCTCTACAAAAATCGATTCCTTTCCGCTACCGCCACGGGCCGGGGCCACGGACGCTTTCCCATGAACCGCCGACGACGACGTCTTCGTTCCGGATTCCATCTACAAAGCCGCCCCGTCGGCCAACGTTCCGGAGGCGCTGTTAATCAAGCGATAACGCATCCGGTGTTCTATTGGAAAGGTTCGGATTCACGCGTTTCCGCTCTTCCGGATGGCTCCGGAACCAATCCCGAAAAACTGCACACTGTTGTGGTCTAGCTCTCAGGTTCTCCGGGATATCGAGTCCGGACATCGGTCGCATATTTACATATTTGGATTGGGGCCCATGCTTTGGGGGTCCTGTTGGCGGATGCTTTTGGGAAGGAAGTGGCCTGGTGGTCAGCCTGATAAACTGGGCGAAAACAAGTTGGCCATGAGGTCGGGAACCACACATTAAAGTAATTGAAACTTGTAACTTCCCTTGCCTGGGATTCGACACACTACACACCTGCCCTGCGGGGGGAATCTGGGCCAAACTCGGCGGGTTGGTCGGCAGGTCGAATGATAAACAAATCTGCTTCGATTCATGGCGCGGCGCAAGATGGCGGCCATCCGTTCGCAAACTTTGTGGTGAAACTTTTCCGGCCCTGGCATTATTGCGTCGAGCTATAAACCGAGCGATACCCGATCGCCGGATGCTCGCCCCACAACACCCGTGGTCTCTGGTCGTCTCCTAATGTCCGGGCGAAGGTGTCGAGGGGCCACAGGGTGGAAACCGAAAATCAAGCCACAAAAGAAACACGAAGCGGGGAATGCGTAGAAAACTGAAGCCGAATCGGATCGGGATCGGAGGGTCGGTCGTCCCAAGAATGTCGTAATCGTGTAGCGTCAGACCTGAACGGACTTATTTTCCCGTGTCTTTCTAGCTTTCCGAGATCTTTCCACTGGCGCTGCTCTCCGTAGTTCTGTCGTTTGCTGCGTCTGCGTTCTGGTCTTAATGGCGCATTCCAGTGGATCGGCATTCCTGCTAAGGTCGTTTGGAAACGCCGCATCCGGGCGCTAAGGGGACGGCGGAAGTCTGCCGTTTGGGTCGCGCCTTGCCTTCAGTGCCCCGTGTGTAGATCGCTCGAGGATCGAGATCTCGTCCGCCGCCACCGCGGTCCCAAAGATCGTGAATCTTCAAAGTTCATGTTATGCTATCGCCCCGTTTTTTTGTGTCCCATCCGGTGGTGGGCCTGGCCCGCTGGCGTCTTCTCGACACTGGCGCTGGTGTCGTTGATCGCCCCTCTTTTTTTGTGGTCCCGAGCCTTGTCTAATGTGGATGCCGATTTTCGGCCATCGACTGCTGGCGACAATGCCCGAGAGAAGCATTTTAATTAACGTCAATCGCGTCGCGTAACAGACGATTAAGAGTTGCGCAAGAGTTGGAAAGACCGCCAGAGAGAAAGAGAGTGAGATCTCATAAAACGTAGACAGGAAGCGCCGACGAAGATCTGCGCATTTCGGCAATCTTGATCTCGGGTCGCATCGCTGGACCTACCACGTCGACGACGATGGTCAGAGGTGCCACTGGAAGTGAAATTCCCGATAAACATCCTATCCAGTGTCGGGAGGTCTTCGGGGTCCAAGAGCTCAAGCGCTTCTTCGTCTTGCGTAACGCTCGATGGATTTAGCGTACGTTCTCTCTAACGGCACGGAATGCGGCACGCAACGGGATACCCGGGGTATCGCCGTGTCTTGATCTCGGTTCTTGTGCACTCGCCGATCGCTTCATTCGTCGTTCGAATCTGGGCCACGCGGTTATTGCGTGCGGTCCTGAGGTGCTCACCACCGGGTCTACCAGTGACGTCCCATAATTGATCAATTAGCTCTCTCTCTGACCGCCGCTGTCAAACGGTGGTTGTGGTCGCGGCCAGTGTGTGTAGCTGGCAGCTGTGTCCGGTTTCATTCCCCACCGGTCCCCGGCTCCCCTGGACCGTCAGACCAAATGTCAGAAGCACCACGACGCCACACGCACACGTCATCCGTCAGAAATTACCCATCATTACCGGGGGCTGCTGCTTCTGTCTACTGTTGTACGCGGGTGTGTGCGTGATTGTTGTCTAATACACCTATCCGCTCTGTCTCTTCCTCTCGCCACGTTTCAGATGTTGAAGCACGTGCAGATATCGCCGATGCGCAGCCGGTCGGATTCGCTGTCGATGCGCTCGTCCACGTCGTGTGCCTCGTCACTGTGCGGCAGCCCGGAGCCACCGAGCGACCAGCTGCGCAGCCACTCGAGGGCCTCCAGCTACTCCAGCCTCAACGAAACCATTCCCCAGGTAAGTGTCCCACCCCGTAAACGTCGTTCATGCAAATGGGCAGCGAAATTTGGCAATTACATTAATCACCTTTGGGTTAAACACATTTTTTTTGGGTTCGCTTTCGGTAATCTGGTCCAATTTCCAAACGTTGCACAACAACGCTTCGACGACAACAATAGGCGCACTTGATTTGTCTGGCCACCCTCCTGAAGATCCCGAGGTCCGATCACTCTCCAGTAGCTTTGGTCCCCCGGGGTGGGTGAGGGCTAACTTTGGGTCTTTAATTTAATTTGTTGCGTGTCGCTTTTGCCTTCGTTTGCTGAGGTGCGCTCATTAAATCCCCGAGAGTGGTTCGACGCTCAATTTTTGCATCGGCCGTGACTCCCGCGACAAGCGGGACACTAATTATTGTCATTACGCCTAGCATTTACGCGCCAGCAAAAAGTTTGAGATTTTTCACGCCAATTCAATTTGGCGAAGCGTTGTTGGGAAATGGTGGCGCACGGCCAAGCAAATCATCTCGGTTAGCAAATCATCTTCATTTTAATGAAGTATTGTTTAGAGCTGGGGAACACCACAGCTTTCGCCTGCCGCGTGTGCCATCGAGCGAGAGATAATGTGGGAAATTCCTCGGCTCCGAACGTGTTTGAGGGCACATTTCCTCGGAGAAAACGTTGCCCGAGCTCTAGGGAGTGAAGTGAAACCACTTTTGGTGAGAATCATAATGGCGGCCAAGTTTTAGCACCCAACAGGACGAAGTTATCCGAGTCCGAAGGGAACTGTCACCCGGGTCTTCACGAGAGCTGTTTGTGTTTTCCTCCAGAAGCTCAGCCCAATTAACCCGGGCGCTGCGCCACTCAGGTCCATAGGGACCGCCATAGAATTCTTCGAAAGTTAGTCAGTCACTCTTTGTGGCGGCATTGCTTGCCCAGTTCCGCGAGATTCGAACCTACAAGCGGGCCAATCTATGTCCCGAGAGCGCTCCGCTCCGGCAATGTCAACAACTGTCAGAAAAGACCTGAGGTGGGGCCTTTCATGTGGGAGCGAATTTATCAACAAAACGCAAGCTTCGGCAACGCAGTAGCCCGCCATTCGCACTCGCTCTCTCCTCCGTTCCAGATTCCCAGGGGCCAGTGTGGAATTTTTCGCCGGAAAATGAAAGTTCAAGGTGTATCCACCGAAGATGGCCATCAAGATGCACACGGGGTGCAGACAGCGGAAGCCGCCCGAAGATTAGTTTTCGTTTAGAGAAGGAGAAAGAGGGAGAGCTTTTCCGCTGGCCGCTGCGCATCGCGGCTTCTACACAGGAAATTGGTTTTAGTGCACGACGCCGCCTCTCGGTCCCAAAACGGCTCGACTCGGCCGCGGCCGCGGACCACAAATCTGTTTCAGCCGACTCAGCACACTAATCTGGAGCACGGCGAGTAACGGAGCGCGGCCGTCGTCGCGGTCGTTTATCAACTGCGAATGATGCGATCCTGGGCCCCAGGGAGCGAAACAAGCGAAACGGTAAAAAATCGATCAATCAGTTACTTCCGGGGGGATGCAGTTCTGCGCGGCGGCCGATCCAAAAAACTGCCGACCCAACCTAAAAAGGACCCCCTTTTGATGCCGGTTCCGGTCGGTCGGTGATGAAAATTACCTTAAATCCAATTTATGGGATTCCACGTTGGGTCGCGCAGAACTTTGCCTTGCCGTCGCAGGTTTTGTGGTTTGCAAAAGTTGTCGCGCACCGTTTTGATGGTAATCTTGCCAAATGTGACTTTCCAACAAACAAGTTGCATCCTCAATCAGCCTCTTCGCCCCTGGTCCGGTCCGCCGTCGTCCGGTCGGAAACAGTATCGCAATGTGTTCTGCTGAACACGAAACTTTGTCCTTTCGCTTCCCCAGATCCTGAAGCTGTTTGCCCACCGGAATGTGTGTGTGTGCTAGAGGGTCCTATATTTAGCGTTACCCTCGCTACGCGCGAGGACCACCACGGGCATGGGCAGAGAAGAAAGAGAATACATTATTTGTGGTTCATCAATGTTTGGTCAGGCGCCGTTTGGGGGAGGGCCCACGAAAAACTCCTGTGCTCCTGGCACGTGTGAAGGGTCTTTGGCTTTGCCCGGTGGGGTCGAAACCGTACTTGGCTGTGTACATTACGGAGATACGGGGAACACTTATTTTGGTCTCGCCGCCAACTAATGGCGTGCCCACGTCTGGGGTCGGGACCTAAGCAAATTAGGCCCTGCGTTTGGGTGTCCTTGGTAGAGTCGGACAGCGGGGGAGCCCTTTAATTGGTAGCCTCGTGGACCTATCGACACACCACAAAACCGCATCCAGTCGAATGTCTGAAGATAAAAGTACACCATTCGCGTCCAAGCTAGTTTTTGAAGCTCGATGGCCCAAGGCACAAGTTGGTCCGAAACAGACCCAACCAAAAACAAAAAAAACAACCCGAGAAGGGTATCATCGAAGACTCTCGCACCTAATGAGCGCGCGCCCGAGTGGCCCGAGGGGAGACACCCTAGATGTGTTTAAATTTGGTCACAAAAGCCACGCTTTTCCCAGCCGGAGCCGCGCAGCCGGAAGTGATCGTTCGGCTGGCCGCAGCATAAAATATGCCACCATCGCGCGCCCCCCGTCACCGGAAATCAAACTATTTTCTCTTCGCCATCCCCACTGATGGCCAAAAGCAACACTCTCACTATCATCCGGCCTGCGGCCTTTCCCGGTGGTGGCCTTTCACGTCGTCGGCGAAGGCGAAACAAAAAGCTGCTTAAATTATTTTCATTTCCCGTTCCCGACCCCAGTCGCCGTTGTTGTTGTGGCCGTTTGCGGACGCGCCATTTTCCCCGCCCCGTGCAAATAAATGTGTCAAAGTTTTGGAGCCCAAAACGTGCCCATTGTCGCGTTCGATTCGCCGGCCCCAGCCAGCCAGCCAACGAGCGTTGGAAGAAAATTTGACAAAAGATTATGATTTCATTTCATTTGTTGCGCCGCGACGAAAAAGGGCGCTCGCGGATTGTGTGGAACGAAAGGAAAACATGTGAAAACCAAAAATAAAAACTGCAAACCATAGCACTTTCGTTGGGCCGAAAGCATAAACTGGACTGTTTTATAACCCGATGCCGTAACGCGTCTCGCCAAAAGTTGTGAGAAAATGTACGCAACAAGAAACACTACGCAACACACACACACACACGTGCACACATTTGTTGGTCTCCGCGATGGGAGCCGGATTCGGATCGTTAAGGGATTCGGTGGGGTGGTTCTGATTGGAAGAAAAAAATCAGCCCGATCGATGGCAAAAATCAATAACAAGTAATCATGGCACCCGCGAGGCAATCCGGATTTTTAAACACGCCGGCAATGTCTGTGATTGAATGGAATTGTGGCGATGCGATGCGATTACGATAGAGGTTTACGGGTATTATTGCATTTTATGTGTTTCGCGTTTCGACCACCGAATTTAGGATTTACGGCCCACCGGCCCCGAAGGAGGAATAAAAATGCTAGGTTTTAAAGGATAACCGGAGAACCGGTCACCGGCAACCGTAATATCAATTTCTGCCTTCGCAGTTTAACGATCCATCGCGATCTATATCAGCCTGTCTGTGTACATTGGCGCACTCTCGGTAGGCGCTTCATGACGCACAGCCTCCTGCGTGGGTTAGCATTTGTGGACGAAGCAGTCAAATGTGACAACATAAAAATGAGGTACCAAATTTGGCGTCAGAAATTGGTCCAAAATGCTAACAAAAAGTTTCACGGAACCGGCAAAGGACATCTTGCGGGTGGTTGCTCGTAGTACCGCAAGGATCGATTTGACGACCAACTGGACTTCAATTTTGAAGCGCCGTCCCCAGATGGGCGCCGCCTGGTGTCGGCTTCATCGGACCGGATACACTCTCGGGGGTTACACACGAGTCTCCCATTGCGACTTTCAATCTCGAACCTCCCCGACACCCGTGCACTGCGGCATCTCCGGAAGGTGTGGGGCGCAAACATATTGGACCCTTCGCCCTCTAGACAGGGACTAGAGTCGGAGCCACTCGTCGGCCAGTAAGTGGCGCACTGGCTCGGAAAATGGAAATCATATCGAAAAGGATAAGACAGCCAGCCTCGGCCCGGCCCGGTGGTGGGCCAATGTTTTCCGTTGATTTACACAAGTAACTGCACGCACAACGAACGCGTTAACCACCACCATCGTTCGTACGCTGTTGGCGCTCTTTGTTGTGGTTTGGTGCTTTCTCTAACCTATCTTGGGCTGGTAAACAAACGGGGCAGCGCCTTGGGCTGCTACCGAGGGACCCCCGTGGCAACCGTTTTCAGGCGGATGAAATGTTATCTTCACGACAACCGCGACGAAGAGACTCTCCTTTTGTTGTGTTGTGGTGCAGACTTTGCGATAATGCGTAGCGGCGCCGTCAGGTACTATTGGTGGTCGGCGGCGACGGCGTCGTCCTCGAAATGGGATTTCCAGCGTCTATCGCGCGCCGTAGACATCAAACAGCCATGTCTTCGTCGGCTTTATTGGACTGCTGTAAATTGCATCGCTTTAGCGCTCCGTGGGGGCGAAGGAACCGATTCGGGTGATGCGATTTTTACTTCTTCGTCTTCGGCCACTTTCTTGTGCGTGACGACCAGACCGGAAATCTACGAGAATCTACGTGCCACGTGCGTTTATTGATTCCGCTCGATAACAGAGGGTGCTGCGACGATGCTAATTTTTTTTGTTATATTGGTACACTCTTCATATGAACGTATGTTAATGGCTTGTTTTTTACAAGCCATTTAGTATCGACGTGTCAAAGTATTTTTTACAATGGAAGAAATTAAGTGTCATGCAGTGATTAAAGTTTTATTTTTGAAAGGTTTAAAAGCAAAGGAGATTTTTTGAACGAAGTGAAAAGTGAAAGTGAAAAAAGACGCTTCGATAAGGAATTAGGGGGTTAAAAGGAGGGTTTCTGAGTTTAAACGTGGTCTTACTAGCCGTCAAAACGATCCATGTCAAAAGCGTCCTAAAACAGACAAAACACCTGAAATCGTAAAAAAAATACAGGATATCGCATTGGAAAATCGACGAATCACTTAAAGAGATTTAGTATAAGGCCTAGCCATCTCATTGAGCAGTATAACCAATATTTTAACTGAAGTCTTGGGTTTCAGAAAGTTGTTTGCAAAATGGGTACCTCATTTGCTAAAAATGGAACAAAAACGCATTTGCATGCAACATTCCCCTCAGCATTTAGAATATTTTCAAAAGGACAAAGTGGATTTTGTGCATTGAATCATCACTGTGGATGAGACTTGGGTGAGCGGATTACTTGCCAACCGATAAAATAATAAGTTTTGATTATTGTAACATTTTAGACCAACTCAATAAGAAAATTCGTGAAAAACGACCGGGCCTGCAGAAGAAAAACCATCTCTTTCATCAGGGCATGTAACGTGTCACAAGAGCATTTTGAAAATGGCAAATTAAAGCCTAAATTAAAGTACGAATTTTTGGAGCATCCACTTCCATCTGTTTTCAGACCCAACAAAATCGTCCGTGAAAAATGTTTTTCGTCAAATGATGACGTCATAACAACTGCGGAAACGTATTTTGAAGGCGTTCCAGTTTTTCTCTTCAGGGATGGAATTTATAAATTTAAGTCTCCTTGGAACAAGCGCGTTGATGTTTAGAAAGGCCATACTGAATAATAAAGTGAATTTCAAACCATAAAAATGTGTTTGTGGACGACGCGAAAGTGGACGACGCGTTGTATACGTTGTGCGATCTGTCAAGTGGTGGGATTCTGACGGGTTGCTCGGATGCGAACTTGGCAATGTGAGTATTTTGGGCCATTAAAGTGAGGCGCGTGCTGGAATGTGCTTGGCCTGTGGAAGAACATCTCCCCCCCCCCCCCCCCCCCTTTTGGTGACCGGCTGCATCCGGATTCTTGGACCCTCGTGCTCTCATGACTTTCCCATAACCGCTCATTTTAGTGTTTTTGTTTATTGTTTACTATCTGGGCGGCACCCAATGGAGACTCTCTCTGAGTGAGGCATTCAACGCACGGTGGCTGATTTCCCAACGTGCTGCCAAAGGGTGAAAGTTATGGAGGTCGTTATCAGGGCGCGCGCGGGGTCGATGTCGCCAAAGGACGGGCACCCGGCACCCCAGACCCCAGTGAGTCAATCAACGACGCAACGCGCGCACATCACGCCAACTGCGCGATTATCTTCACGCTCGGCTCCCACCATGGGGTGGCCATTTTCCCGGCCCCGGCTCCGGTGAAATTTGTCTAATTAAAATAGTTTTCCCCCCCGGGGGCCCGGGACGAGTCGTGTGCGCGCTGCAGTAGCGCACCCTCCATTGTTTTGCGCCCGGCCCAATCGCGGAATCTGGTTCCCAAAGGGCTGCTGTCGGGTTGCGACAATAAATTTCCGAATCGCGCGTCGAGTTACGCCTTCATGGAGGCGCGCGGCAAGCGAATTCTTAGTGGCCACGAAGCCACGAGTAGTGGGAAACTTCGAGGTCCCCTCAAGAGAAGAAGTCTCGCAAAGAGTGGCTCACAATGCACACGGAAACCAAGCGCACAACACAACAACGGCCGTGGAGCTCAAAACAAAACAACAATGCGCGGTGGCGGCGACGGCGGAAACCGTCCGGCGCATTAAAATCACATTTGGAGTCACGCACCACACACCCCGCTCCGGAGTTGGCTCTCGGATGTTTCCCCGCCATTTTCCCATCGCTTTCTCTTGCGCCAAAGGGGAGCGCGCGCACACCGTAAAGTGTCGAGATTTATGGTAACAACCATCTCAACCCTCGCTGGTTCGTCTCTAATCATTGAACCTTTTTTGCGGGCGGATCACAGGCTGCTAACCCACGCCCAAGCTGCCCAAGCTGTTGCTGGCCATTTTTTGCTTCTGCAAATCCTTTGGTTAACCCCCCGCCGTTTGGTCCCGACAACACAACACGGAGGCTTAACGTGCTTAACGTGGAGCTCCCCGAACCCAAGTTATCGGCCCCGGGTATAGTTTGGGCTTTGATCTCGGCGGCCGAAAACCCGATTGACCACAGCCCTCCGAAGTTGGCCCAGTTTCCTAAGCGTGCAGGTATTAGATTTGGCTTTCCGGAGATGCCACCCCACAAATCAGCAGCGCTTAAATCCTCTCCTTAAAGACCTTCGCTCCTTTGAAGAAACGCGGGCCCATTCAAGCGTTCCAATATTGCTGGCGGCCCCTTTCGAGGGTTTGCTTGTTTTGTGGAATTATCGATCCCGAAGGAAGGGCGCCGGGAACTACTACCCCGAGTCCGAGTCGGGTTGAGATTATTTGCTCGGATTCCCTTGTCCACTGTGCTGTGCTGTCAGGAATTTATTGCTAACCATCTCCGTCCGCTTGTTCTCTTGCCGTCCCCACAGACCACAATTAAAATCTACACCGCGTGCCTGCGCCAGGACATCGAGTACAAAACGCTGGGCATCTCGTACGACGCGACGAGCAAGAGTGTGGTGCAGCAAGTGCTGCGAAGGTAAGCTTAGTCCCCGCGCGGTTTCGAGGGTGTCCTATAATTGCCTTTAAACGTCGCCGCCATCTAACGCTTTCCTCGCGGTTTTTAGATGTAAAATGCGTCATCGGGATCCCCGACTGTTCTACCTGACGATGGAGGTCACCGTGCGGCGGCCGGGCGTAAAGTCACTGCTCGAACTGGACGACGAAGCTCGCCCCGCACTGCTCCAAGCCTGCCACCCGAAGGGAGACTCCAGGTAAGCTCCAGGTTCAATCGAAGTTAAATCGAAGCACTCGCCCCACACAGCACACTAATGAAGACCGGTCCTCTATCCTGCCAACAGATTTTGCCTCCAACAAAGGCCGGGCGGCCTGATTCGGGTGCACACGTCCGCCTTGCAGCCCAACTCGCAGTACAAGTCGCTGCTCATTTCCGAGGAGACGACGTCGGACGAGCTGCTGTCGCTGCTGCTGTCCTGCTACAACTCGCTCGAGCCGGTCGAGCAGTTTTCGCTGTACGAGGTCTGCCCCGGCCAGGAGTACCAGCGGAAGCTGCACCCGGACGATCTGCCACTCAAGACGCAGCTGCAGCGCCAGCAAAAGGGCGAAATCATGCACTTCCTGGTGCGCCGCAATCCCAACTATCCGCGGCGCCGTCAGCTGCTGGCCACCATCACCGAGTCGAAGCACTTCCTCCTGAACGCCGCCGGACTCGAGCCAACGCCGGCGGCAGCGAACGGTTCCTCCAGCCATCATCCCATCGTGCCGCATCTGCACCCACTGGTGGCCCACCACCACCACCACCGACTGTCGCTGCACGGCGGGAGCTTCTCCCTTGGAACCACCACCACCGGAACCACCTCCTTCATTTCGGACATCGTGGACGGCCTGTCGTCGCTGAACGATCTGCCGGTGGAGACGAAAAGTTTGCTCCTCAAGGAAACCCGCCCGCCACCGCCACCGACCTTCTATCAGCCGTCCCTGGACGACTCGATCGCGTCAACCGGCTCGACCGATTCGGGCGATTCGGTCGATTCCACCGAATCGTCCTCGTCTTCGTCGTCATCCTGTTCCTCGTTTTCGTCCCTCTCGTCCGATTCGTCCACCTCGACGGCATCATCCTCGTCCGGGGCCGACGATGGCAGAACTAATGAGCAGCCGCCAGACGAGACCTACGCTACGCTTCGCCGCCAGCACCACCCGAACGGAGGAACCCTTACCCGCAGCACTGGCACCTTCAAGCGCGACCAGCTGAACAACAACAACAACAACGAGGACTCCAGTCCTTGCCACCAGTGCCCTGCGGCGGTGGCGGCGGCGTCGTTGTCGACTTCCGGCGTAACGTGGCGCCATTCGGAACCACCCGGCAGCGCGGCGGAACCACCCGAAATCAAGTGCAAAAACAGCGCCCAAAGCCTGCTGCCACCACCGCGCCCCGCCAAGTCGTCCAGCATGCGGCTGGCGGCCCTGGGCAGCAAACCTTCGCCGCTGCCCCTCTCGGTGCTGGCCGCCCCATCGTACAGCCCGGTGTACAACATTCGCGAAATCCGAACCGTGAGCCAATCGTTTTCTTCGCTCGGCATCGACAAGAAGCTGGCGGACATCCGAGGTTCCAGTTCCGGCCCGGAGCAGCAGCAGACTCCCGGTGGTGGGTCCGCTTCGCTTCGCAGCACGATCGTGAAGGAAATGGTCAACACCGATCCGGCGAAGGGCGTTGGTAACTTCGTGTACATCTAAACAAGGGTGCGTGTGCGTGTGCACTGGTTTGTGTGTTTTGGAGTACATTTTTATCGTCCTAGTCTTGGTAGAGTAATAAGAGGCGGGTGCCTTGAGGGGGAACAGCTATCTAACGCGTATCATAAAACCTAAGAGACCTAAGAAGCCAGCTAAAGCTTTTCGAAGGACAACACACACAGCGTCTTTGGAGCGATCGGAAGCGGTCAGCAAGGGGGCAGCGCTGGCTTTGGAAAGAGTTTGGCCCGACCACGGACGGATTGTACAGATTACCAGTTAGCGGAAACGTAGCGTTGTAAACAAGCTTAGCACCGCCCCCCCCAAACCGCACTCGTCCACAAATGCAAACAAAACGGAGGCTTAGTAGGACAGGGGACAGCAAAGTGTTTGGTGGTCGCAAAGAAGGATGGTAAAAATTGGATCCGAATCGGAGGAGGCGGAGAGTTCTCAACGTGGAAACGCAATTCGAGCGCGCGCGCTGTATGCCAAAGAGACATATTTTTTTAATTATTAAATAGCCGCTAGAGATTATCGTAAGCGCCAGTTTGGAGAGGAAGCGAGATAGGAGGTAGACCATTACGCCAAAGCCACCCCACAACACAGAGACCCACCCCGTTAGCACAAAACATCCGAGACTATCCTGTCCCTTCTAGTATCCGGACAGAGAGCGGTTCCGTGTGTACTCAGCAGAAATACCAAATGAACCGTTGAATTTTAACCGCAACCTCCCCAATATGCTTCACGTCTTTCTCCATACGCGTTTCCTTATGTTATTCCCACTGTTTGCTGCAATTTTGTTCTTTTGTAGTTTTCCAAATAATCAATTTATCGTTGTTGTGCTTTGTGTGCAGTCACTCTCAGCGTACACCATTATTCTCCCTTTTCTAGATGTTTGTACACTTTTATTACATTTTAAGTAAGTTATGAAACAAATATAACGTCAAACTATGGACCATTTTTAACCACACAGTGTGTTAATTACATGATGACTCTGTCTGCATTTCGTTGCTTTACCCTTCTTGGCGCCGCATGTCATTCTTGTCCATTCCACTCCGCCCAAACACATGACTTAGAATTCTCTTCGGGAAAGTCACAAACCACTTGTCGCATGCCAACGTACCGGGAATGTCAAGTGTGGGATGGACGAAAAACAGTTACAACCCGCGCTTCGCGGTCACAGTGTAACACGCGTGCGTTCGAGTGGTGTACCCGTGTACCCTCGATTCCCGTCCCAATTAGCCTCTAAAATGACAGCTTTGCGTCGTTTTCTATGCGATAAAATCCAGACGTAGGAAAAAGGGTTCTCTCGCTGATGAACCTTCAACAGATGGAAGCGCATCCGTTGCAACTTGAACCAGGGTCGCCTTGAGTCGGTCGCTTCGAAGAGGACGAATTTACACCATCGCGCACCGCACCGAAGATGGAACAAACATTATCCGGAATGCAGTGTTTGAAGAGGATCGTGTGGTGCAGTTTATCGTTTGGTGATTAACATCGCTCCGGACGAGGACGCAAGAAAAGTCCTGGCTGTGGCAAGAAGATGATCCAGCACACAGCTCACGGGCCGCGATTCTTGCCGCCGGTTCATTGTCTCGTGGGTACGTTGTGGTTACGGGGCTACTGCTGTGTGAATGAGTTGGTGTGACTTCGGTCAGTCCGCGTTGCGCTAGAGCGCTAGAGCGCTCCTTCCAGATGCTTATCCTTTCGAGGACGAAAGATTTGGGACACCGAGCAACTTTCTCGGGCTTACGGCGCTGGCAATGGCATTGCATTTGCATTAGCACCAAGCAGATGCTAAGAAATTCATCAAAGTTTCGAAGAATGCTCAACCAATGGCGTCGCCTTCGCCAAACATAATTTACCGGGTCCGGGGCGACACCGGGACGAGTTTCTCGAGCCCTGGACTGCGGCGCTACACATTAAGCGAGATAGTGTGCACCGAAACTATGCTTCAAACTTTTCCTATTTTCCCAGAGATTTCCGAGGCCTCGAACGCTGCAAGTCGTGGTCGATTGCGCACGAATAGAGCCGTAATTTCATCCTTCAGCGCTGCGACAGAGAGAATCCCAGAAGTTTCGCTGTGTTTTTGTATTTTCTTCTTCACCACCGAATGTGTTTGTTCGTCCCGGCCAAAGATTTCTAATGCAGCGTCTGTTGCATTTCCATCTTCCGAATGGAACCGTAAAGGATGACTTTACGCCCACCGGAGGGATCTTGAGATGAGGTTCTTGTGCGCGTAGCGGGGTTTCCGGTGTTTGCGGGAATTCGTAATGAAGGTAAATATTTATGAAAACATTCTACGAACGCACACAGCAACAGTTTTAAATAAACGCGGTGTTTGAGTTTGAATAAGGACAGCAGGACCGATTAAGGGACCAAAATTATCTTTTGGATATCCCTTCGCTTGTTGTAAAACGAACTGTATAGTTTCTTACAGAAGTTTGGAAGAGGTTATTTGAATTGCAAAAGTTCTTAAGATTTTGAAATAGAGTTGGATTCTGAACATTTCAACAAACAGATGGAACTCACACAATACTTACCAAACCATTGATCTATATTTGCTCATAATTTTCATAATTGTGGTGAAAGTTATTCTCCCGGGTGACAGTCTACAATATGCTTCGTGTGGCCGGAAGCAGCCACAGAGGCATTTCTCTTCAGGGCATCCATTGAAAGCTTTTGAAGCAGGGAACAATTTAGCTGGTCGTCGCATGGATCTCCGAGGAGGAGATCACTTCAAACCTTCATGGGCCGCTGCCTGGTGGGGATCAGCTGTGTGATAGGTCTGTACATTGTAGTGTTTCTTCTTAAGACCCTTGGCCTGTATTTATTTCCAAATAAAACAATAAAAATATTGCTCTTGAAACCGCAAAAGCCATCGTTTGAATTTTCTTTATTTCCGCTGGAATTGGAAAGAAATTGGTCACCGAAAGAAATGAGGGAGGAAAGTAAGGTAAGGCTCGTAACAATGCGCGAATGAAAATCAATTTCCGTCGGAAGCTTCAGGAAAAACATTTGGGAAAACGCTGCTCGCGCTTTTCTTCTCGACCTGACGCAGAGGTTTTCGCATGCTGCGCTGCTTCTTAGCCATTCCAGTTTCTTGGATGGTTTCCGAAACAAGCTGCTAGCGTGTGGTCATTTCTTTTAATCGGAAAAATCCGCTCCAAAAATTTGTCAAGATTTCGCCGTCCCGCACAAACGATAAAAAAAGCGGTGCCGGTGCCGCAAAAGCAATAGGGGAGCAGGAAAGCCTGGTAGGTAGCACCAGTGACTTGCGTGCAATGTTGCATGCAACATTGTATGAATCATTTGGTTTTCAAAACTTACATGCAATGTTGTGTGCAATATTGTATACAATGTTGCCTGCAATGTTGTATGCAATTTTGGTGGCGAAGCTTGCATGAAAAAACTGCGTAACAATATTGCATGATACGTCCAACCGTAGTCAAACTTCGGATTTTTCGGCTTTCAGTTTTTTTTTTATTTCTCATATTTTACAGATTTTTTTTTGCATATCACTGAAGCTACCTACCAGTCGCTCCTGTTCGCCTAGTGTTTTTGGGGCTCCAGAAACCCGTTTTTTCGGGTTGTCTGGCCGAGACTGCGATGTTTTGACGAATTTTTGAAGCAGATTTTTCCGATAAAGACCACACGCTGGCAGCGTTTAACGGAAACCGCTCAAGACATTGAAATGGCTAAGAAGGGGCTCAGCATGTTTCCCTGCTGCTTCCGACGAAAACTGATTTTTTTTCGTGCACGAAAATTAGTGCACGATTGCAATAGTGAACCCTGAATCCCCAAATACTATATAACTATACTAAAAGGCATAATTAAACGATCCAACAACAGAAGTTAATGTTTTTTTTTGTTACAATAGTTGCTTATGTTTAATGTATTTCTTCGTTTGCTTGCGATTGCGAGGTTGACTAACTAAACTGAATTCTTTTGTTAAGTTATTCACATCCGAAATTTATATTTGCTTGATTTATCGTGGTTTGAATTCTAAAAGTACGGTCAATGTTACAATTAATACTATTGGCCTCAACAATGCCACACATTCTTTTTGTATGCCTTTGCTGGTTTCAAACTTTTCCATTTCCACTTTGCAATTGATTGTTCATACTTTTTGTGCATTAATGTTTTGTCTAAATTCCGTTCACCAATTTATTCCCATGAATAATCACGAAATGCATTTTATATAAACAACGATGCATTCTTCGATTTCCATTTCAATTCCAGTCACCACCGGCTCTTATTTAAACGTCGCTAAAATAAGCACCACGAACCGAAAAGCGGCGCAGGGACAATGACGGTAAACAAACGGACGAGGATAGGATATTTACTGCACTTCCGGCGTCGACGCCGCGAGTCCCACGCCGAGATCGCCGGCGGGCACACTTTTAATAAACACGATTTATTCTAATAACAAAACATTTTATTCCGCTCCAGTTCCGCATCCCGAGTCGAGGCAATAAAACCAAGAGATGCAACATGGCGCTGGGTTCACCGAGCTGTGTCGTGGAACCGGACACGAGGGCAATGAGGATTAAAAATGCATCCCTTTTTCCTGCGCCACCGAACCGGGCACCGGGGTCACTTGCACCGTGCACCGTGTTTACAAACAAATGAAGAATTATGTAAATCGGGTCATAAAAATGAATATCTTTCAACATCCTTGCCCTAGCCCAACGGCGTAGATTAGTTTTGTTCCCGATTTGTCTGGCTCCTCCGGACCACCCCAGGCGGGCGTTGTTGGACCTATTAAGTCGACGAAATGGGTTCCGGTCGATATCCGGTGCCATCTTTGAGACCTTAATGCTACGACAGCGACAGCATAATTACAATTTCGCAACATTATCGAATCCACGTCGGGGGAGGGAGGTCAATACGGAACTTGTTGGCGTGCCTCCAATTTCACAACATTGCCAATCACACACCCGATAGATGCCCGAATATGGTAGCAATGGCCTGGATACTGCCAAAATTTGGGTTGTCTTGAAACGTCTCCGAGACGCGAAATATTCTCGTCTCGTATTCGGGGCGATAAGTAGGCCTCGGCTTGTATTGAACTATGCGAAGAATGTCTTTAATTATCGTGTTTTTTGACTCTGTTTAAATTTGTTTGTTTAAAGGGCATAATTAAAACGCACTGCTGCGCGACGATAAATCAAACAATTTCTCGACCAACCCAACCGCCGGCTGAATTTCACAAAAACGCGTATTCGCGATTAGATAGCTCCAAGCGTACGCAGATCGCAGTGTTTGTGCGCCCCCAAAGCGTTACACATACCAACGAATACCGTGACGGGTGGCCGGAGTATTTAAGGCCCCGTTCGACACCGGCAACCTCAAAAACACAGTTTGAAGTTCGGGTCAACAATCAGGGAACAAGTTGAATTCACAGCCCCACGGTCGCGATGCGTAAGATAACGCCCATGTTTAACGAGTACGTGTACGGAGCGATCCGCCGGATCGCGGAAGAGCACGGGTTCACGCCGGATCTGTTCTCGGTGGACTTTGACGAAGAGACGCGCCTGGAGTGTGACGGGTTCGTAAGTTTCGTGTTCAAGGCCATCATCAACGGGGACGACCGGGAGCTGACGTTGTGGTGTAAGGTGCCGCCGAACGATGACGATCGCTCGCTGGAGCTGTTCAAACGGGAGTGCTTCTTCTACCGCGAGATTCTGCCGGCCTTCCACGACTTCCAGTGTGGAAAGGGTGTGCGGGAGGGTTCGGCCGACGGGTTCTTCGCCACACCCCGCTGCTACCTGGCGCACTGCGAAACCGACGGATCCGAGAAGCAGGCGTTAATCGTGCTGGAGTACAACGAGGCGTACGAGAAGTGGGACTGGGACAAGCTGGAACCGATCAATCTGGAACATACGAAGTTGGTCATGGAACAGTTGGGTTTCCTTCACGCGTTATCGTTCGCGATGAAGGAGCAACGGCCGGCGGCGTTCGAGCAGTACAAGCGCGAAAGCGGCGTTCTGATCGAAGGGAACAAGCTGTTCACGCTGATGAAGGAGTCGTTCGATCGGGCCATCGTCACGATGAAGACTCGGTTCGAGTCGGAACAGGAGCGCATCCAAGCCGTGAAGGACGCGGTGTACGAGGGCCTGAAGAATAGCTGCCACCCGGTGACGGCGGACTCGTTCTGTGTCGTCACGCACGGTGACTGCTGGATCAATAATCTAATCTACTCGCACGATCAGGTACGGGGCGGAAGGGAGAAGCAACCAACACCATGACGGACTGATGTGACTTATCGGTATTTTCTTCCACAGAACAACGTCGCCACCAGCGTCATTCTCACCGACTGGCAATCGTCGCGTTACGCTTCGCCCGTGCTGGATCTGTGCTATTTCTTCTTCATCTCGACCAGCGAGCAGTTCCGACGGGAGCACATGGACGAATGTCTCCGTTGCTACCATAGCGCTTTGGCCGGGCTCCTCGAGAAGCTGGGCGGTGATGCGTCGAAGCAGTTTCCTCTCACCACCTTGCTGCGGTTAATGAAACCCTTCCGCGAGCTGCTCGGAAGTTAGCGGCTGCAACAGTCCCTCGATCGGATGAGCCATCAATCCTGAGCCGCAACCCGGCACCCCACTGCGCGTGAATTGATATGCCATCCATCCGATCGTGGGAAAATCGTTAGACACCGTTGGCGTCAACCCGGGACGTACCCGGACGAACACACTGCTGGAGAGTGCGCACTGCCACCAGAACTGCGCCCAGAGGAGAATGAAACTGGGACCATAGCCTTTGCATAGGCCATAAATACAAGCAGCAGATAAGATATGGGAAATGAAAGCATTGTGTTCAGAGCACACGTTCATGATGACTAGGCAGAGCTAATCGATCGAATCAGCTCCTGAAGATGTGCGAGAATCCGTTTTGAATGCTTTATGCATGGCTTTTTATGAAACGACGCTCACCTAAGAAGTCGTTCTGATGCCACCGTTCACTCCTTCGACTATCATACTGTATCAAGGGTTTCACAAATCAAATGTGTAACATTTAAACGCATTCATTTGGCCGCAGAAGATATGATTCTACGAAGGAATCTACAGACTATGAACAGACAGCCTCCAACGACGCTTCAACGAGTGTGCTCCTGGCATACAATGTTTTGTGAAATCTCTATTCAAATTAGCAATTTCCTGGTACACGGACCGTTCGCCCAGTCCGTTCCGTTCTTCCGAAGTTTAATTGATTCACTTCCACAAGCAGCACATGAGTGCATCCTTGCGCTGTGTTAAGGAAACGCGTGGAATGTGAGAATACAATAAGCCGGCCATAACTATGCCTGCATCGGCCCTGAAAATATCCTTTTTTATGAAGGCGTACAGTAAATAGAAGCCGGCTTGCATTTACCGACATTCGATCCGATCAACCTTAGCCAGGCCCATTACAGGATAGTGTCGAATGTGCAAAACGGACGATTAAGCAGCAAATTGTTGGCAGCCGATATTTTACACCAACCCAAAATGTTCCTTCCGCTTTTAATGGAATGCTTTTTATGTCAATATGACAAGTGAATGAATTTTTATACTAGTTTTCCATTACTCTAACTATATTTGAAATTAACCCAACATTTTAAAATATCTCAGCATAATGAAAATTAGAAGAATTTAAAAAACCAATTTCACAAATATTGTGTGCAATTTGTGACACACTTATTGTCTTAAATGCAAAGCTATTTAATATCGATATTGTATTTTTACCATTCCAGATAAGTAACTGTCTTTGGTTGTAAAAGACAGTTTAATATCGCACCAATTCTTCAATAACCGCTATAATCAGCTTTAAGCTTTTATAATCTGCTCCAATGGTCATAGTTTTGCCGTGGAACCTGCACGGTTTTTTGTCACAGTTTTACTCCATTCAAGCAAATACACTCCTTAGCTACCCATCGAAGGCTCACCATCTGGCACAACTTTGGAACGTCTTCGGTTGCTGCTATCTTCTCTCTCGGACCTATGTTCGCTTTCCTGTACAACACTCCTGAACACGGCAGGGGACGCTGCCTTCCCCGAACCCGCCAGCGGGGATTGTGCGGCACAAATATGCAGATTAACTTTAGCTTTTTTCACTCCACACTTTCCATAATCGTCGATTAAGTGTCCTACCCGGATTGGAGACTTTTTCTGCTTTCTTCCCAACAACAGAAAAAAAGGTTATCCCAAGTCACTTTCAAGGATTCCGAGAACCTGCGCTCCGCGTGACGATGCAGTTCGGCGTGCGTGAGTTGAGGTTTGGCTTCCATCCTCTGCATCCTTGCCAGATTTTCTGTTTCTCCCTGTGTCTGCGGCACCTTCGGGTGCAACTCCGAGCAGCACGTGCACAACATAAGCCGGGCACCGTCCTCACTTACGTACTTCCTGTACAACGTTGTCATGTGTTTAATACAAAGATTCCGCTTTTTTCTTCGGCGCTTCCGTTATTCAATTTTAAAGGTTCACCCGACTGTAGAGAGTCCTCGGTTGTGTCAGTTTGAGGAAGAACTTTTCTTTTTCTTCATTCAATTTCAGTACCAATCGCCGACTCGTGAGTCGTCCCGAGCAGGGAGATTGTTTACATGATGTGGTAGGGTTTCCTTGGCGACACGATGCACGGGACAAATCAAAATTTCCATACGCCTCCTCCTGACCGAAGGGTCAAACGAGAGCCCCTCAATGTAATTTGATTTGAAGCGTCATGGTGAAGGTAGAGAGAGGATTTAGCTCTTTCAACACAGCACATTCCGACCGGAAGCCACAAAACCAATAAAACCTATCTCGAAAACGTGTGATGAAATTTTGTAGTAAGTCGTCCTTAGCGTTGGTTCATCGCTTATTTGAACAAAATCCGGGCGACGTGTTCCTAAAGTTTAAAATCTTTTTACTGGTTTGGCTATTTGGTTTTTAAAGAGGCGGAAGAGCCATTCTCTTCTTGATCGAAATCCTTCTACTTCCGAATTTAAACCGCACACCGTGTTTGCTTTCAGAATAACAGCTAAATTTCAGTTCATACTATACATGTACTATACTTGTACTGTAGAGTACTTTCTAAACAGCAATTTATTAATTTTTATTTTTTTTTTTGGGCCGTTCAAGTTTATCGTCTTTCTATCGTCATGTGCGTCGATTCCCGGTTCGTTCATCGGTTTGCTTCAGGTGTCAGACGGTTTGCCTACCGTCAGGCGCCTTCGCACGCTTTGGATTAAAAGCCGTCGAAAGCGCGCGCTGAAAGCGCAAAGAATATTAGGTTGTTCAGTAAGTTTTGCGGGTCGATAAGCAAAACTCATTTTTAGGGTTTGAAACACACTTTATTACGCAGTATGGTCTCCCTGACAAAAACAATACACTTGTTCTAAGGAGACTCCATTTTATAAATTCCATCCCTGAAGTGGTAATCTGGAAGGGCTTCAAAATAAGCTTCCGCAGGTGCTATGACGTCATCATTTGATGAAAACCGCTTTTCGTGCAAGATTATTTTTGGGTCTGAAAACAGATGAAAGTCGCTGAATAAGGTGGATACTTGAACAATTCGAATCGAACAAGGGTTTTTGCCATTTCCAAAACGTTGCTGAAGAGGTTGTTTTTCTTCTGCAGACCCGGTTCTTTTTCACGATTTTTCTCTTTCTGTTGGTCTAAAAGGATGAAACAATAATCAAAACTTATTACTTTTATCAGTTTTCAAATAGTTCCGCTAATAAAATTCCATTCGCATCCCACAAAACTGATGCCTGAACACCTTTTTGGGTGTTTTTTGGACACAAATTCGTTTCGAAGCCAAAGAACCAGGTTCACACTACTCCTTAGCCTCTTGTTTTGATTCAGGATCATGATGATATACCTAATCCATCCATCTATCCTAATCAATTATTCTATCGAAAACGCTCAAAATGTTGCCGAGAAAGTTGCATTCGCAAACGTTTTTGTTCCATTGTTAGCAAATGCGGCACCCATTTTGCACAGAGCTTTCTGAAACCCAAGACTTCAGTTAAAATATTGATTATACTGCTCAATGAGATGGCTATGGCTTCTACTAAATCTCTTTCAGTGATTCGGCGATTTTCCAATACGATTTTCCTAAAAAATTAAGTGACCGATTGAAATGAAACTTCACATACGTTCATATGAAAAGTGTACCAACATACCAAACAAAAATTAGGCTCGTAGTAGCGCCCTCTGGTATCGAACCACAGCATTTAATGAACAACCGAGTATCAATCATAGCGAGACGTGCGACGTGCGGTTCTTGCCAATCCTGGCAGAGGGGAGGGAAGACGCCCGTTTCGCCGGTGCGTCGATCAAATGGCAAGCAAATCACGTCTCCCGCCCATCGAAATAACTAAATCTCCCGTTCCGGTTCGGCGCACCTTCTGGCTGACAGTGCTGGAAGCCAGTGGAAAAATAATCCAACAGGCCCGTCGTAAGAGCAAAACATCAGCCATGCTACTCACATGTTGCGAAAGCATGAATGGGGCTCATGCTGCGCGTATTATGCCAATTTGGTGTGTGTAGTATGGCGGTGTGCCAAAATACGTGCCGCATTACCGACCGGAGCAGTCAGCCGAATGATGGCTGATGAACCATTTCACCGTCGGAAGGCCGGGCAGGCCGGGACTAAATCGAGCAGAAGTTTGATTATTTTTAGAATGACAACGTACGCAAAAAATCAACAATTTCGCCAAGTGTTTAGTGAGTTACGAAAACCGAAAAGCAACGAGCGGTTAGAGGCGCGTTCCAACTTTGATGAAAATCTCCCTGCGCCTTCTAAGGGGTTTCCCAGGGAGTCGCAATCGATCCCGAAAAAAGAGCAATGAGTTGGCGCGTTGGAGATCCGTTCAAGCACGAAGAAAAGGTTCGCTCACACTTCCAACGCAAAGGTGTGCTTGCGATGGCGGAAATTCGATAAATTATGGAAAAGTTGCTTCGTGAAAGCCACAGAGGCGCGTAGCGAAACCTCCAGCAAATATGGCATAACAAAGTTTGGCGCTTATTTTTGAATTCGAACTGGATCAAATGGTCGTAGGCTTGATTTAATGCAATAAAAGTAAAGTGGTTACAGTGATTTGTATCTGCTTTTTACAACATCGTCGAGCGTGAAGGAAGAGATTCAACAGGGCGAAGCGCAACAAGCGAGTCACTCAATTTTGGAAGTTGATGCAATCTACCAATAACTAGCTTTAGGCGTCGTAAAGTCGACACTCTTTGCCACCAACTGCGGAAAGCAGTAATGTAAAAAGTTTGAAAAGATTTCCGCAATCGTTTAATAGTCTTTAAAGAAACATGCCTTCGAATCAGATGGCAACAGTCTAGACAGACCTGAAAATGGCGACGCTTTGAAAGCTCTTAAGTCTCAACGAAGAGGATCGTCGAACATCGTACATTCTCTCACGAGAGGTCCTTCCGTCGTGAGATAAATGGCTAACCCAAAATAAGCAACTGAAGCATTCAGATATGGCATAAGAAAAAAAAGAAGAAACATACTAAAGAATAACGGACCGCCACAACGGAACGGAATGATGATAAAATATGTACGCTCGACACAGATAAAATTAACGTCCTAGATCTACGCAAACCGAGGATACGCAGCAATGGCCACCGTGGATTAATCATTTATTATAGCTTAGCCGTTTGCTGGAAACGGACATGTTTGTTTCCGGAGAATAACCGACCAAAGCCATGCCATTCTAGTTTTAATCAGTTCCGAAACGGGCGTAAGGTTTTTGCGGATGTGCAAGAAAGTAAGTTTTGATTGATTAGACCACAAGCCGATCTGACGCGGGCGTACCTCTTCAACATGCCCAGTATCGGTATGATTATGGGAGCTTCAGATGCTTAGGCGTGATTTCCACACGAATGTTCGAACAGTTGAATTCCTGAGGCGTCCTTCAAAGAGTGGAATAAACATTATTAGGCAGATTTAAGAAACCGGGAAGATATCTCGTATCAAACTCCCAGAAGAGTATCACTCGGTGCGACAGAGGAAAACCAACTTACGTGTACATAGGCCGTGTCCTTAACCACAATTGTGCGTTTGAAGGTTTGTTTTTCATTTTTCAACTTTTAGTATATGTCACAAAAGTGAAGTGTTGCCTAAGCTACTCAATTTGTGACTCTATTACAGTTATTTGGACTGCCACATCGAAAGAATTGTCGAAAGACGTACAATAAAAACGATTTCATGCAAACGTGATATGGATAAGGTTTCATTTCATCGAATTGCCGCCACCGAGACGTGTTTGGTGTAGTTTAAGCGATGGAGGGCGGAAACGACCCAAGAACTTTATCGACATGGTTCGTTTTATTTCTATCCAATTGGACCGAAAACTGCCTCGGTGGCCCATTTCATGGATCATATCGATGCAAATTCTTTACCGGCGCCACCCACAAAATGGGATGGCCACAGCTAAGCAGTTGCAACACGGTTACGGCCAAGTGCTTGGCTCGTTGAATGCTCACTTCTCCGATTTACGAGCAGGAACAGTGTACGAGAGGTGCAAGCACACAAAAATAGAGACCCCGTGCTTCGCGCGGAAGATCAAATACTTCACATAAGTTCACTTTTCAATAAAATCGGTACGGAGCGCATTCCATTTGCATGTGACTTCGTTGTAACGACCCACAGGAATCAACCTTTCATATACGTTGCGAGGGGTTGTGCAATGGTTTACGACGACGACGACGACGAGTAAGGTTTGAGGAGTTTGAAGTTGCGCCGTTTAGCACTCGGTTTGAAAATGGCGAAAGTTTGCAGCCGAGCGAGATCCATGCTGAGGCTTGATAAGATTTTTGTCCTTTTTTCTGCAGAACTCCCACGGCACACCACAGCACAAGTGGGCCCATCGGGTGGGAAATCCGGAAACATTATTGCGATCACAAGCTCCCGAGTTGCTGCAAGTGCCGAGTGAAAAGGGAAATGAATGTTAACTGTTTTCCCCATGCTCTCGAGCCTCTTGTTCTCGAGCATCGAGCAAGAGCAGTTTCAAAGAGTTACATATGAAAGAGGAAATAGTTGTGGGAGTTCATAATCTTTCAGGCGCTTACACATGCCTTTTTTCCCCGGCAGTTCCACGTCATTCCTGTCTTCCTTTTTTTTAATGCTGCAAGTATTTGCTAAACGCGCCAAGGTTCCCCAGATGGCGAACGGCGAGGCGCTGCGGCGAGGCGTTGCGGCGAGCCATTGCAGAAGGTCCTTTTTGGGCGCGGGACTGGCGGGGCAGCTGAAACTAAAAGTATGAACCGTTACGTACAACAATTTATATGATAATTTCGACCATCCACAACGCCACTCTCGGTGGAAGCCGTCCGAGCACGGGGCAGGCCCTCGCGGAAAGAAAAAGCATTATTCAAGGTTAAGTATCCCTACCTTTTTATTTGATGAAAACCGGAAAATCCGCGCCGTACGAAGCCAACGATAGCCACCCGGCGCACCCACCGTGGGCGTTGGGGCGTATTTCGAGGGTGAAACGAGATTTTAACAGTCACCCCACTCCCGGACTCTGACATGGGCTCTGACGCTAAAATTTGCACATTTTTGACAATCATTCAACGAGTTATTATATTATAATATTCGAACAACGGCTACGGCGGAGAAGTGGGAAAGCGTGAAATACCCCTGCCGACACTGCACGACACGCTAGTGCGACGGTAAATGATCCGTTTTTCATTAGGAACCGTGAAAAAGGCATAGGTAATGTTAAAAATAGATTCCAGTCACACAAGTTGATTGAGCAATAATAGTGGTCCTTGGTTGCAGTTGGTCAACAAGGTAGTCAAACAGATAGCAAACAGTAGCTTATCGAAAATTAGTTTCGATAAACGGCCTTAACTAAAAAGTGTTACTTAGGTATTTTATTATAAGTGCTTTCATTTTATTTAGGGCTGACATTTGTCAATAATAATTTAATTAATTTGAAAACTTTTTTTTTTATTGTTCTCCCTTCGATCAAGTATAATATAAAGGCAACGCCCTTTTTTAGACAAGTTATGTTCAAATGGTTACTTAATCATGCCATTATTTTAATACGGGCTAGTTAATAGGATAACAAATTATAGCTTTTTTTCTCTGAAAGCATCTCTGAATTCATAGCTCGTTTTAATGCACTGCCTTTCACACAAACATTTTTGGTTTTATGCTCCTAACAAAAACCACGAAGAAAAGCAGCGTAAAAGTTTTATGCTAATGTAACATCGATTTTGAGCGCCTTCGTCGTACGCGGGCGCGGGTTTCACAAAGTAGTAATTTAAGTAATATTCTCCGCTAGGAGCCACTTACCGAAATGAACAGCGCTTCAAGCACTCCCGAAAAATCATTTGAACCTTTATCCGATAATACGCAATCAATAACAGTCAGCAAAGGACAAGCTTTCACTTACAGCAACACAGACTATCGACAAAGCTGAAGGTCGTTTCGTTACACCTAGAAGACTAATCGATATAAATTCTTCTGATTTTTTTATGTTTTAAGAAACTAACGCCAACGCTGTCACTTTACAATATTGTCTAACGCGCTTAATTAGATATGCTGAAAAAACTCTCACACGCAGACCGTTACCATCAACTACAATTTCAACATTCAATTCAACGCACTACGAAGTTTCAACCGTTTATCGGAACGGCTAGTCGTTCCCATAAATCGGTGTGGCATAAATGAAATATCTGCAAAGGAGATACAGTTGTGCATAAGAAAGAACTGGAAACGTAGTAACCGTACGAAACGCAAAACGAATACGAAAACGGAATAATCTGATCCAATTGTCTGTCAGAATCTTATCTGTACGACAAGTATCGGCGGCTCCGTGAATCTGTCTCGTAGCGTTGGCGACACTTTTTCTCAAAAAATCAGTCGCCATCGGCATCACCAGCGCGTTTCACGAGTAACTCCAGAGCGTTAGGATCTGCTAGGCCCTTGACTAGATTTGTGCCCTTCATCCTTTTCAGCATCCCTATCCCAGCATCCTTATCCCTATCTGACGTATGTTGTGGCGATCTCAAGTGAATAAACAAAAAACCAGGACAATGTTACGGCAAATGCAATCAATCTCCATCGGCTCCGTCCATCGTAGAACCGATTCTAATCGTCGTGACTATCGGCCAATGGAACAGAAAATAGGCAACCGAGTGAACCTTAGCTGTTTCTAAGATGCTGCGCATGAACCTGAACGCCACAACAAACTGCAATCAGCTGTTGGGAGCGCACGTTTTGATGCGACTTTCCGTTTCCGTTTCCGATTTGACACATTCAGCCCCAATTCAGTAGCATGCCCGGGAAACACCAGCCGGTTTTCCCGGTAAACAACAACCGAAACTTTCCGATACGGCTCTTTGCACGTTGCGTTAATTTGTAGAATATTTTCGTAGATAGATTAAAAGTTTCACTGGTATGGAAAGAACCTACTGCACATAACAAGACTGAAATTAAGACTGAAACAAACTCGAATATTGAGTAATTGAAGCACATCTTATTGAAGAAGTTGATAAAGCTGAAATACAATAAAAAAATATGTAAATTAAGCAATGGAAAACCGTTTGTACAAAAACACAATGGTCACGCAAAATTGGCAACAGAAAGCTTCAAAGTTTGGTTCTAGAGCACAACTTGAATACAACAAGTCCTCTGAATATTGGTAAATTTATAAGGTTGTAGATAAGTTAAATTACCATTAAGTTATTGCATTGAATATGAAGTGCGTAGCGAAATTGTAAAAACACAAATTATTTAAATTGATGGAAAATAAATTTATTGAATGAAGGACTGCGACCATTTGAGTGTTGCATGAACGGCTTCATGCAACATGTTCATTCATGTTCGTGCTCGCTGCCGCACTATGGGGAAAATGATGCTCATAAAACAACTTAAGAGGATTTTACCCAGGAGGAACCAAGAGAGGATTTTAGTTATATTTTCCTAAAAGAGATAAATTAGCTATTAGTGATCCAATATTTCAACGTTTCATGGTGCGTAGATTCAAAGATTTTCTTGGGAGAAGAAGCTTTGGAAACTCAGCAAAAATGTTTTGGGCAAGATTGTGCCACAACTGCAAGAAAATATTCCAGAGAGAACAATTTAGAAGACACTTTTATTCGGGCAATATATAGTAGTTTTCTTTCCCTAAAATTTCTAAGACCCAAAGCCCTATTTTATGGGGTCGTAGGCAGCGAGAAAACCATATACTTAGATTTATTTATTTATTTATTTATTTATTTGGTATAACAATGTATAGCAACAGTAATCAATGTATAAACAGTAACAGTATAACAAATTTAAGATTTCCTGAGTTAAAGATTTTTTCAGATACTTCTTTAAGATTTGTCTCAGAAATTCTATAATTGCAGACGATTGTGCAGTAAAACATTTTAGTGTCACGCAGATTGCATAGCTCAGGCGTTTAAATACCTTAAAATATCGCAAAAAAGGTTCCCTAAAATAAAATATGTCCCCCTGTCGCATACAAATTCCCCATAGTGCGCCGGTTTGCGCCACGCGTTGGTTGGTTCGTTGGCGGTTCGCGTTCGAAGCTTAGTATTCGTTTGGCGCTCGGTTTCGGAGGGTCGCAGATTCGCCGTGTTTTCCAAGTTTTTCCGCTCAGGAAGGAAACCCTTGGATGCCAGATCGAAGTGCGCCGAGTGCGACGAAATAGTGCCGTTAGTGGAAAGTGGTATGTGATTGAAGGTGGGTCCGTCCGCCCCATTGAAGATTCACCGCCCGTGAGGACGCCCAACGAGGCGTCGCCTAAAAGGGGTTTTCAATTTCTTCGCCCTTAAACCGACGGTGGCTGGTGCTGAGAGCTTATCCGTTCGGAGTGCAGCGAATGCAAATAGCTGTGAAGCAATTGGCATCCCGAGTGTTACAGGGCTGCTGTGTGTGTGTGTGTGTGTGTGCGTATCTTGAGTGAGCGTGAGAAAATGGGAAAACCTAAATGAAGAGCCCTCGAGCGATGCACTCCGAAGACCGATGATGCATCGGTGTTTGCCAGAGTGCCAATTACATTAAATCAATTTGCCGGTGCAGGTGGCCCCCCCCCACAAGCCCGGTGCACTTCCGGTGGTCCGTGAAACTGACGATTGAGTGGAAGAGTGGTAAGCAGATTGACCGTCGGGCTCCATCGCCGACGATCGTGGCGCAGAGCCGGGCCGATTTCGCGTGTCGGATGGTGATTTATTTGAAGAGCAAATTGATCCGTTCCCCAAAAAGTAAGTTCCGCGAGTGACGTGCGTTTCATAAATCAACAGTTTTCGAAACGTATCGGCCAAAAGTGGCCGGCTTAGCCAAGAGACCGTTTCAATTGGGCCTGGGCTGGGTGGTTCAGCATTGATTGGATTAAACCGGTGTCTTCAGAGGCAGCGGCAACGAAGCCGGACCGGCACTTTCGGGGCTGTTGAGCGAAATCAATTTGTCCTCCAGAGTGGTGGTAGGCCGTTAAGCTGCTGCATCGGATTGATGGATTAAGCCCCGGCTGCGGGTGACAGCAATTTGGTAGCGCGCCGCCCCAAAATACATTATCATTATCGTCGTCGTCGTCGTCGTCGTCAGCATCCTCATCAGCGGTTCCGGGACTCTTCGCGCGCGTTTGATCCGCCCTTCGGTGAGTGGTCAATTTGAAAAGACGTTCTTCAAAAGGCGAATTTGACGAGGGTACACCTTGAGGGACCTTGAAAAAAGGCAACACTGTTACGGTGGGCCTCCGCTCGACGCCACTCGCCGCTTCTCGACGCATTATCCTTGTTTCATTGGTCACCACAAATGAAGAGAGGTCCACCGGTGCGCAACACCGTCGTTGTTTTCGGGGGGGCTACTTTTAGATCACCCTTGAAGCTGATCAGGACAATTCCGGTTGAGCAC
Source organism: Anopheles cruzii (assembly GCF_943734635.1). Taxonomy (NCBI): domain Eukaryota; kingdom Metazoa; phylum Arthropoda; class Insecta; order Diptera; family Culicidae; genus Anopheles; species Anopheles cruzii. The sequence continues at coordinate 52,266,911 of NC_069145.1, forward strand.
TGGACATCGACATAATTAAGACACACGCTTCCAACGGTGGTGGCCCAGAACAATTGAGTGGTCTTAATGATGTTTCTTGACCCACCACCCCAAACACACCTGTTCAATCGGTTTTTTTCATTCGTTTCCGGATCCTTCCGGACACGGCCCTTTGCGCCGGCTGGGTAGTATCTACTGGTATTTAATGACTGTAATTTGTCTGACGTAATGTTATCCAATTTGGTACAGGCCAAATCTATCACGAACTAGTTTTGCTTTTTTAGTTAAAGTTATTTATAGGTTGTCTTGAATATTGGAGTGAAAGGTTCCTATCCAGACTCTTAGCTTTATATAGACCTTCCACTTGGAACACTGTTTCAACTTAAAGGCAGAACGGATATTAAGGCTTTTACCAGCAGATTACTAATTTCGTGTAGTTAACTATACAATTTTAATTTTATTTCTGTTTCTAACAAACAATAGAACAATCAAAACACATTTGTTAAGGAACCAGGCTTTTGGTTTAATCTTCTTCTTGCAAGCGGTTATGTATTAAGCGGTTATTTTTACGCAATTTTTGCAACTTGTTTGCTAAATCCCTTCCAAATCCCAATATTTAGGCCCACTTTGGGGACATAAAATGTCTTACAAGACAAACTTTACCCGAAGATCTTCGGGCCGTATGCATTATTTGCTGTAAGCAAATGCTCCTTTTGTTGACCTTTTCTGAATGTACCGTCCAAAAACTACGTAAAAGAGGATGATTAAAAAGAGGTTTCATGGTCCTGCGAAGAATAGGGAGGTATTAGCAACGTTTAGCGACACGAGCAAAAACATTTGGATGTGAAGGCCCCTAATCCCATTTTGACACTTTACGCTGTACATTGAAACGGCTCAAAGGCATAAAGATTTCGGATGTGTATTAAGGGAGTTCATGAACAATGCGGGACACTTTTATTTGGAGCTATGGTTACATTCATTACATGCATTTTGCTATAATAAGGAACAATATTGGAGCGATTGACAACTTATCTTTGTGAAAACTTTTTATAAGTTATTTCAAATTGAAAACATTCAGAATTTTTGTATTATTTAGATTTTTGGTTATAATATTAAGAGTCCGTTCCCAAACCCATAAAGGTTGCTTTTGTGACGAAATGTCAGATCTGTTCCGATATCTAATACGTGTTCGTCTTGTTTGTATTATACTAGCGTATTGTATGTGCTTGGGTGTTCATCTTGTTTGCCAATATGCCAAACTCTCACAAAACGGTGTTGATGATGCTAACGGGGATAAAATGGCAAATTTGCTTTTAATAATTTGACCAAACAAACGAAAAGATCATTGCGCCAGATTGTGCCACGCCGGATAAACTTCCGCCATACTCGGAATGACCGAAAAACACACCTGATGAACATCGGTAAGCTTCCAACGGAGGCGCTCCCTTTCACGGCAAATAAACGGACAACTCGAATTGGTTCGTGGCAGAGAAAAACTGTGCTGCCCCTGACTGACGGAAGCTATAAATTTCAACTTATATATTTCAGCCATAAATTTCCACCCTGCCGTTCCCATCCCAGGCAAGAAGTTGAGCAGCTTGCTCGGTAGATAAACATCCTAAAATCACAAAAGTTGCTTCCCTCCATGTGGCTGCAGAATATGTGCAAGATAAACAGAAAACGATGGACAGGCCAGCGAAAGATCCGGGGCAGGAAGCGACGATCATATCCGATATTTCTCGCCCATAAACATCCACAACCTTTTTTCGATAACAAACCTCGATGAATTGTCGGGACATTCGTCCTCGGAAAGTTCATCAACGAGCCACAGGGATATTCGCTCCGAACGAGATTTGAGTTGATGATGGAATTCGGTGCTATCAAAATTGTTACATCGGGCTGGCGAACATTTTTGAGTCGGATCGAAAGAAAGCTCAAAGAAAATCACTTCAAGGACACATCATCGTTTCAACAGTTTACATAGAATTATAACAAAAAAAAGCTTTAGTATGCTATGATGACGATGTTGGTATAATCACAGTTCTAGTTTGAATAAACTACGACCACAGCTCGGAACAACTTGACTAATAAACTATCCAATAGTTCAAGCCTGCCCGTCATAAATTACAGTTTGATTGGCATGAACAACCCGGCAAACATGTTACCCATTATGCCTCGTCCTTCAATCCGATACATTTCAGTGTACGTCCGAAGTCCGAAAGCGCGTACGGACGGCCGGCCGGCCACCTTGTTTGTGGCATGTTTGCACAACATAATACAAAATCAGCACCCAAGCTGAAACCGTAGGCAAAACAAAACAGCAGTACCTTGGGGCGTTACACACTGTCAATTGTTGGAAAAACGCGAAACTACGCCGATAAATGTTTGCCGAGCACAACTAAACCTTTTTTTCCTTAGCCTGCCACGCGATAACGTTCTTCCCGTTCCCATCAACTTGGCCAACTTGTGCGACGGTCGGTATTCCGGTTTGGGAAAAAGGTTTAGATTGAAAAAAGGGTTTTACCGCATTGTCGGTAAGAAAACTTTGACTACCGCCTAAGCCTAAGACAGACTGCTAGGCTTTAGAAAAGCATCCATTAGCATAGTAGGCTGAAAGGATTAGAATCAAGCAAAGGGCATGCTCGCGTGCTTCGCCCATTCCTCAAAAAGTTATGCTGACAGGATAGCAAATTTTCAAACCTAAGCCAGACAAACCGAAAAAAATGGGTAACAATTGTTCTCCCATTGCATTTCTTCCGTGATGTCAACTTGTGCATGTCAGAGGACTCGATTGGGATTTATACCATTTGTCCCCGTTCTACCTTATTAAATATAAATAAAATATAAATTTAATGGAGTTGGGCTTGAGGCTTGTTAAGAATTGTTGTTTGACAAAGAGCGGAACCAAACATCGGATTTGGATTACATGTTTTGTCTGAAAGTTGCTCCCTAATTAATTTTTTTAAATTTTCCGTCTAGTTTAATTCGTAAACGCACCTCGGCTATTTATTCTTCACATATTCGTCTTTAGAAAATTTAATTTTCCATAAAATCTTCAATTACAATTATTTTTTACATCAATATTCCTTGATCACACTTAAAACCTAAATTATTACACTTCATTATGTTTGTTATGCTCTTATTATACTATGCAATGAATTATCTATTTTTCTCTTGATAAACCGTGAACATTTGACCCTATTTCGCGTAACGTTACGCTTGCGTGGCGAAGGAAGCTATCAATGCTACCAGCAAACGGAAAGTTGTTCCGAAAGAACATCGTACTTTCTCTTTGAACCGTACATCTCAGCATTCTCAATTCTCGTAGTTGCATGCTACGAGATATACTAGGTCTAAGAGTTGAGAACCGTACTGTTTTTAACACACAAAAAATGTTTATAAAATTTTAATGCGATTTTCCATTTTATTCAAAGTATGTGCCATCGCTAGATTATACATTTCTCCTAACTCTCTGCTAAATCATGGATTCCCAGACGAAAGAATTCTTCGACTTTTTAAGTAAACTAATTAGTCATCCTATTTAGACAACCTCGTAGAAAAACGAAGGGCTGCTCAGCCAATACGTGTCCCATCGATGAAAATGAATGATATTCGGAAAGAACCAAGAAATAATTTATTTTTCGACCTGAAATCCATTACCTGATGTCAAAACAAGGTAATGATGAATGAACCGCTAAACTGGGAAGTCCCAATAGACAGGTACAGCCATCTTTTTAACAGTCCGGTTCTCAACTCTTAGACCTAGTAAATCCTTAAGGAATTCTCTTGTAACAAAACTTTCAGTTTGCCGCACAAATCTTTCCTCGGAGTAATTTTTCATCCATCGTTCATCGTCCATCCTAGAACATCGGATACATTGCAAAAATAATGAAATTCAAACAATATGGCGAAATGTTCAAGTAGATAATTTTTTCTTACAATAAATTTGCCGAGCAACTTCTTTAGTTTTACTGTAACACAGCATCGCTAAGGCAGGGTACTGATTGACTATAACAGCACTTCCTCCGTAAGGTGTTATGTCCATGAAACACCCAGAATCTCACCCAACATGTCTGTCACACTGTCAGTAGGTTTCTAAATTGAAGTGATTTACATTTCATCTACTTGGCCAGCCTGCTACCCGCAACCGGGTGACGTGATTTATTGTCCATTAGTTTGTAAACGATCTCGGGCACTGACTACTGGCTCGCACACAGTCTATCATGCGATGGAATTGTTTTTCACGTGACAACACTTTACGTCGCATGTGCTACTGATAGCGCCCAAGGAAGCAGTGCTTTCCTCGGTGGCCGATGGCGCTCCTATTTTTCTGTACAGAACAAACAAAACGACGTGTTCGATTGACGATGAAAATCAATTCTAATCAAGCATTACGCTTCAAGCCACCAAGAGCGAAGCAATGGACGGACAATTGATTTCAAACGAAAACGATTGGTACGTGCTTAATTGCCTGGGCGAATGATGTGTTTAACGAAACACTACATGTTTGCCAATGGTAGTATTTAAAAAAACCCATCAAAATTGTAAAGTCATCGACTGCACACTGGGTGGTTAATAACCGTGTAGTGCACACTTGACCCAGGCATCTCGCAGTTCGTGAAATAGACAGAAAAAAGTACCGAGTCTGCGTTTCCGCTCAGCTCGGATACAAAGTCATGATGCAAAAGATGAGTTCGCGCGGTTGCCCTGGACGCACCGATCCGATCCGGGTGTCATTTTGCTAGGAACGTCTAATCACGAGAAGCGGATCGCGCGATGCAAATGACACAGTTCTTATCGCCGATGGGACGACGGATCGTCAAGATCATCGATTAGATGCACCGATCCAAGACTGCACCGATCAGCCGATGGCCGACGTCGCAATGGAAACGGGGCTACGTAGCGGTGTCGCAGTCAATCATCTCTGGAGCCAGCTCCAAGTACGTCTCCGTCAATTACTGTAATTTGCCAGTCTATAACGACAAGCAATCCGTTCAGCCTGCTGCAGTACCGCACACATGACGAAGGTTGGCACGTTCCGAGAAATAGCCACCCGTCTATAATGAATGATTAATTTCACTCACTTTATGCCGCTCTCAAGTGCACGCGGCAAAGTTTTGGTTTCAATCTAATTATCTCATCAACAGCATTACACCCGGGCGGGCGGGCAGGCCAGCTGTTTCCGTAGCACAGCTGTGCGAGCTCATGGTTCAAGGAATCGGGTGAAAATTATTCATTTTGCTGCGTTCACCAAAACACACCGTGCGCCTGGCGTTCGTGTCTTCAGAGAACGCGCCGGCCCCACTTCTCGGCAGGTTTCTCGTTTGGCGGAATTAATTAAATAAGCGATCGCCATCGTGCAGGATGTTGTAGCGAGGAAAATTAAAATTGTTCAATTTTCTACCACCCACCACGCAAACAGCGCGAAACACAATACACTCTGCGAGCATGAATTCGTGGAAGCTCTATAATGCATCCTGCGGTGTGTCCGGCGTACCGATCGTGGAGGTTGTTACGTTCCAGCAAATATTACACCTCTTAAGCAGTCTGCAGACAGCGAGCTGAAAGTTGGGATCGACCAAATTTGGGACCGACGCCTTCACACCAAAGTGCCGAATTTGGTAACGTCATTTCACCGCTGTCGTTCGGGGGAAAACATTGAGACACCTTGTGTATTTTAAAACTAATCGAAGACTACTCAATTGAGGTTTTTTGTATCACAAGCAATTTTAACTTAATTATTACTTGTAATTCAAACACAAATTCATCATAAAACTGTTTTAATTCTCGCATCAAAACTCAATGGATCTTGAACTTGCAAATATAAACACAAATAATCGTCGAAAAACAAGACAGCCCGAAATATTTCGCCCCAACCACCACACCTCCAACTATACGAACCTTGACAAATTTGCGAGCCCAATGCTGTGTGTTTTACGAATTTTACTTTCGACGGCGTAACTTGACGCCGTTGCCTGTGTGAAGTGTCCCATACAATCCAATGCAAGACAACGCGTGTTGACGTTCCGAAATTTCATTTTCAAAACGCACTTCGGATGTGTGCTGACTGCTTTAATTATCCCCACAAGGATAGAATACACGCTGTAGACACCTTTTCATAATTTTCTAATATTGAGCACGTCTTATCGTGCTATAATATAAACGTACTGCTATAGTATTTCTCGTTTGGAATTCTCGTTACTGAATCGATGGCAAATCACACACAGGCATGTAACACCAAAACAATCACCGTAAATCCCCACAGTCGGTCGTGTGTTTCGATCAGTCTTCACAAAACATCTCACTCACATTTCAACACCCATCCATAACAAAATACCATAAATACTGGCTCGTACTATATACAATCGGGCCAACACCGATCCGGAACAGTGTATTTATTGCGCTGTAAATTGATGGCAAGAGAACGATGGCCATAAAAATTCAGCATGTTGCAATGCAACGTGGTACGTGGTTGATGTAACGGTTTGTTTTACATTTTTCACTGCTTAAATAAACGGATCATACCATTCATAAACCGCCACATCCTTTGGCGCCTTGGATAGCCCCGAACATGCCGTCGCTCTGCGACGTCTCCTCCGGTCTTCTTCATCATTCGCTTCGATATTCGTGTATCGACATTATTCATCATTCCCAGGATGACTAATATTGTCGAACGTTGCGTGCACTCTAACCCTCCAAGGACATGGCACATTGCCGAACCATGATCACGTGGTCGTACGTGTTACGTATGATTGATTGCATTATCTCGGCAGGAAAGATTTGCCGGTGAAGTGAATTATTACCCATTTTGAATCATTTTAACCATTTTGAACCACTTGTTAATAAAACTGAAATCTGTATTGTTACAAGTGGTTGCATTAAACTAAATGGTTCGAAAAAAAGACAAAAAATCCGGTGGTGGAACTGATACAGCGGAACGAGTTCCTTCAATATTTCGTGTTTATCTTGGTACTTACAAACTAATTACAAGTATCAATACCCCGACCATTAGAACAAAGTTAAGCTGGGTGGAGTGGATTAGGGTGGATATTTCCCTGCCTTGATCACTGCTTTCGAGCGGCCGTTACAAACGGAATGAATCCGTCCCCGGGGATGAGATCAAAAGTTTGTGCCATTCGAAGTTCCAAAAGTAATTTTATTTTATGTAAATGTTCACGCCCGTACAAAACCATCCCAGAAGGGCCCGGCCCGGCCAGTGAAATGCCAGTCATCGAGTTTTGCCGTTTTCCACACCTTTTCGGTGACGAGAGCGTCGTCTTCCTTGGTGAAATCAAATTTACCAGCCGGCGGTTTGCAAACGTCACACAATCCGTCAATCAACGAGCCCCGTGAAGGTGTTTTTCGTTCCGTTTCTTTTCGTTTCGTTGGGTGCCGGCCGGCGAGGTGGTCCTTGGAAAATCTACAAACAGTCAAAACCCATTTTCGGGAACAGAAATATCTCATTTTCTCTCCTTTTTCACGCCCCTTATTGCGGTCGCGGTTCGTGCCGCGGCAACAATGTAAGCGCTTCGCCGGGCGTATGTGTTTCTTGTCCTGTGGAAAAAATTAACGAAAACGTATCTTGAAACGGCAGGCGGCATTCCGAATGAAGGTTAGCCGTATGATATATGATGATGGGGGCCCGAGTAGCAGCCATTCGTTCTTTCGCGGCTCAGAAATCAATTTGTTAGCTCGCTGTATGAGACGAGCAACAACCGCGTCCCGGAGACTGGGATGTGCAATTGGCCATAGTTCCTCCCGAGCTCATGTGAATAATACTTGAGGATCGCTGAGGCAATACGCAATTTATTGAACGAAAAGCGAAAAACAGTTAGACTCCGTTGGAGTTTGTGTTGGATCACATAACCGGCGACTTTGTCCTTAGGCTTCATCTTCATTAAAACAGGGAACGCTGGGAGACTGAGGCTAGGACGACGTGCGCCGGGGCCACTATGCACCGCTGATACGCTTGGCAAGGGCAGCGCCGTGAAAGATTTTAATGTTAGTTTTGCAGTTTAAGTGGACTGGACCGGTCAAGTGTGGCGCTCCATGATGACATACGGGCGCGTAACTCGATCGGATGAAAGAAATCTATTTTTACATTTTCAATTAGCCACCGAGGGATACGGTTACCATTATCATGGCGATGCTGTTTGCGGGTGTTCTTTGCGAAGGTCCCGGTCTCCCCGACTAATCCAACGCGAAGATGCAATTTCTAAGATTGCACTTGAGCTGCCCTGATTAATGCAACTGTTGCCAGCGACGGTTGCTGATCAATCTAATTGAAAGTGTACGTGGTTTGCTTGCAAACGGGGGCCCCTTTTTGGATTAATGAAATTACTAAACTTACGACTTGTTGAATCCAGATTCTGACGTTAGGCAGCACCAGCTAGCATCACTACAGCTTTCAGACCTATCAGGGACGTTTTTAAATATCTGTTCGTTTAATACATTCTAGACGTTATATAAAAGTTCTCAAAAAACAATAACATAGTACAAAATAAATAGTATTACTCAATACGAAAAAAGAATGAAATTAGAATTCATACGAAATCAGTATTGATGTATCAGTATTTTCGTCGGTGTCGTAAGGCATAACCTCGAACCCTCACAGTAAACCAGCTTCAAAGTAGTGCTTTTACGAACGTTCCCGCTACGACATAATAATAATAACAGCTTATAATCAATATCCTCTCAATGCTAAGTGGCTGTTTTTCGATAGCAGCATGAACCGGAAGTGGGAATTTGGAGCACCATATCTGAGGCAAAAAATAGCGAAGCGCTGGCGCAGATGATGCTTAAGCTATTCGGCCCCGAAGCAAGGTCCTTGTATGAAACGAATCTATTTAGAACGACGTTTGTGAACTCTATTCTGTTCTTTGTTATTGAATTTTTTATTGCTTTTGCCATTTTTTCAATACGAAGAATATGTAATTAATGTTATTGTCGGACAGTTACTGTAAAATATAAATATACGTAAAACATGAAAATATATTTAGTTTTGCTAGTTATGTTTTTTTTTGCAATTTGTTCGTGATTATAAACACTATTTTGTCGGTTGGGCCAAATACTATGTCAAAATTGTAACGTCTCGCTTCTTAAAGAATTAGTGCCATTGTACACGTTTGCTGCTTCTCCAACCATCTATCAGTTGATTGGATTGGCATTCCGCCGGTAAACAGCCGACTACGGGCATATGGCAAAATGCGGCGTCAGCCTTTTCTCATCGCCAACACCAGTCTCGTGAAGTGCAAGCTGGCTTGTGTGTATATATTTAGACCCAGGAACTTGTTCCACGGGCCCGACACCGGGTTTCCGTGAGGCCAGACGGTCGCCGATCCTATCGCGAAGCATTTCATTCATCGATCGTGGAAAAATTCTCCATTCTACGGCCAGCAGTAAACAGATCGCCGCGAACACATGTCAAATCCCAGCAGATGCCAGACTGCTCATGGCTGTGTTGGGAGTATGTACACTTTCGTTTCATGGCCTAATGGTCGATACTTAAATTTTGGCCACTTTTCGTAAAGAATATCTCTCGCCTGACCCGTTCCTCGATTTGCCGCTGGAGTTTGTATGGCTACACCAATTTATGCGCTATTTCTTATTTACATTGCAGATGCCAATGTGCTCTGTGAATGAAGACACATATCTTTCTCTGCAACGCAACCCATGCTTCTCATTCGGCCATAAAATGTTAATGTTGTTGGCATCTTCAATATTCGACTCCCGACTGTCGGCACATGTAATTCTACCCATTGCTCTATGGCACTCTTACGTCAGTTATTCCTAATTCGTTTTATTGTAAAAAAAGGGTGCTTAAAATATGTACGAGTAAGTAATATAAAAAATTTAAAGTAATGATAATTTTGCATTTACTCGGGCTACGTATGTTCGATTTCCGATTTTTTTGTGGTGTTAGGTTGCTACAAATGTCAGTAACTCATGGTTGAAAGATCGGCCATTTTGAATAATCAGTCAATTTTTGACAGCTGTTTTGCTTGGACAAGATTTGACTCATCTTCGATTTTTGTCTCTTACAAAAAATGGATGGCAAAGAATCTTTACCAAATTTTGTGTGAAAAACGAAATTAAAAGGGAAGAAGCATTTGAAATGTTGACTGTGGGTTATGGTGAAGCTTTTAAGACCAAAAGCATTGCTTATCGGTGTTTCAAATTTGTCTCAGTGGGCCGAGAAGATGTGAACGTCGAAAAGCCTACTTTGATCGATTGTGAACAGTTTTGCTTGCAGTTTTCTTGGATTGCAGGGTCGTGGTGCATCACGAGTTGTTGCCGATAGATAGAACGGTAAATAACGAATATTAACTGCAAGTTATGCGCAATTCGCCCGAAACAATCCGTCACAAACGCGAAATCCATAAACGAAACCCAAAAGTCACGAAATTTTTTGAAAAGACCACGTGCATACGAAGTTTAGCATCGTTGCTTGTGTGCGAATTTTTGATCAAAAACTACAAACTAATTATGCCAAAGCCACCGTATTGCCCAAATCTGGCCCACTGTGTCTTTTTCTTGTTTCCAAAACTCAAATTACCGTTTCGTGGCCAATTAATTTAGGAGAAGACAGAAATCGAAGGTGGGTCAAGACACGTGCACACTAAAAAAAGTTTCAAAAATTCACTGATTTTTCAAAAATTTTCAACTTTTCAAGTCACTAACATGTGTAGCAACATAACGCCACAAAAAAATCGGGTTTTCCCGGAAATCGAACATACGTAGCCCGAGTAAATGCAAAATTATCATTACTTTTTGAACATACCTCGTATTTATAATCGATGTACGAATGCAACAAAAATAAATAAAAACTTCCAACGTTGCATTAAGAGTTAACTTGCTTGAGTTTTGGTTTAATGTGTTGTTTACGAATGCTAATGATAACCCATGTAGCTTGATTTACTTATGCTTAAAAAGATACCTTCTGTTTGTAGACAATTTATGAAGAAATCATGAAGCAATTGTAAGGGTAGTCAATTGCTTGCAATTTCGGTAACCACACATCGTTTGTCTCATTCAAGGAACTGAATCTAACAAGCAAGGTCAAACCTAATCGCAGCAATTTTCTTGTCCAATATATAGAAAGAAAAATGGAACGTCAATTGTACACCAAATCGAAAAACAAGTCGTCAACAGTCAGTCCCGTATTTCGAGCAGTCATCGCAGAACCCACCAACAGATGACACATGAAACTTGAACAGAACTGAATTTCGACAAAGATCTCTACACAGTACATCGTACGTCATGGACACAACAATGATTCTGACAACATTGTCAAACCAAGTGATAATAATTGGTACTAGAAATAAAAGAGAATTTGGAGAAGTTTTATTGAACAAAACTGTTCAATGCCAACAACGCTATCGATGTTCGACTCCCAAAGTTCTCCGGTCAACTTTTTCTCTCTCTTAAGATTTGAACCTTTGCCGCTTCACATTTGTAACGAGAACTCAATAAAATCAATCGCTATCTAAAAATAACGTACGTGGGACTTCCTTCCAATCAGGCTCATGGTCTTCGAAGCTAAGACTCTCTCACATCGAAAACGATACACCACGTTATGTTTAAGGCTTGCGCCAAGTTTAACGATCAATTTCCCAAACTTTTTCGCTTCGTTACGATGAGCTCCGGTTGGCGATAGAAAAGTGGAATGCTCTTAAATGAAGGATGCAACGAGGGAGATTCGGTGAACTCACAGTAAGAGATACTAAGCCCTAATGTGAAGCCGAAACTCGTGGATTGTTTACGTGCTGTCAGTTACTGTACGGCAAATGGATGGCACTGTCCGCCTCCCCTTTTTCGCGATACGAATCGGTTCGCGTGAAAGTTATGTTTAAATTGAAACGGACTCTTATCAGCCAAGGAGTGGTGCGCCAGGGGGCCAAAAAGAAGCCAACACCCAGCCGAACGTGAACCAAACGAAGCACGCGTCCTTATCGGGGGCCCTTAACATGAATAAAAGATCGCTCGCTTCTCGCTCGATAATGGCTGCTTGGGGTCCCTGAAGCGTCCTCGCGACTTTCAATGGCACATCTTCGATGAGAGACGGCAGTGTTATGGATGGCAACCGAGCTTTTTAACAGACATTCCCAGTCGCCTCCCAGCTGCCGTCAACAGTTTGAGTTTAGTCTGAATGGAGTTGTAAAGACCAAGCTTACGGTTCCGAAAGTTCCATCCATTCCTTTTGCCGTACGTGCGCTTGGCCGGTAATTATTTCATACGCAGCGACGCAAATTGAAATCAAGTGCCGGATGTCCTTTCCAAATGAGAGCGCTCTCCCGCAACGACTCTTTCGCAAATTATGGCCCGTAATATTCATAACCCTCAAGAACACACATTAATTTATTGTCAAGCCTAAGTGAAAGAGAGCTTCCCCCGTGCCCCGTACTATCTTCGTCATCCACAGCCGGCTGAAGTGGGATCAAACTAATTTCTTTCCACTTCCACAAATCCCATGTGGAGGGCTGTACGAAAGGCTGTTTCGAGTAAATAAGCCATCGGAACAATGCTAGGCTGCGCCATTCCGAAAACCTCCGCCCATATCCAGAGGCTTCCGAAATCTGTCAGAAATCGTTATTCCAGCGTGGGGTCGCAGGACCCCCTATGGCTGGCTCGCTTGCTAACAGTGCGCCGAAGGTCGGCTGGAAGGTTATGAAAGATAGATCCATTCTTGCCGCCATCACAAGACTCTTGGCGACTGTCACTGCCACTGAAACGTTCACCCGGCGCAGTCACTCGTTTGGTTTCGGGGGTTGGTTGCTTTTCGTATCCGCTTCCAAGATGGCCAAAAATAAATCATTCTCGTGTTTCCTGTTCCGGTTCGTGGTACGCATCTCTTACGCTGACATTCGGGAACGGGAGCAGGAAACCGCTGTCGTAAGAGAGTAGCGACATGAGTAAGTTACTAGGGTGATCATTAAGTTTTGACGTTCGATACCAGAGGGCGCTGCTACGAGTCTAATTTTTTTTTGTCATATTGGTACACTCTTCAAATGAACGTATGTGAAGTTTCATTTCAATCGGACGCTTAGTTTTTTTTTTACAAGCCATTTAGTATCGACATGTCACATTACTGTTTTACAGCTGTTATGACGTCATCATTTGATGAAAAACGTTTTCCGGGCACGATTTTTTTTTTGGTTTGAAAACAGGTGGATGTCGCTAAGGGCCAAATCTAGTGAATTGGGTGGATACTCCAACAATTCGAATCTTAGTTCATGGATTTTTGCCATTTTCGAAATGCTCTTGTGACACGGTGCATTACCCTGATGAAAGACGATGTTTTTCTTTTGCAAACCGAGTCTTTTTTCACGAATTTTCGCTTTCAGTTGCTCTAAAATGATACAAAAATAATCAAAATTTATTGTTTTACCAGTTTGCAAGCAATCGGGTAGCAAAATTTAATTCGCATCCTGAAAAACTGATGCGAACACCTTTTTGGGCGATTTCTGGACACGAACTCGTTTCGAAGCTGAAGAACCTGGTTCACAACACTCTTTAGCCACTTGTTTTGATTCAGGATCATAGTGAGAGACCCAAGCCTCATCCACAGTGATGATTCAATGCACAAAATCTACTTTATCCTATCGAAAACGCTTTAAATGTTGTCAAGAAAGATGCATTCGAATGCGTTTGTAGCAAATGCGGCACCCATGTTGCAAACAGCTTTCTGAAACCCAAAACTCCAGTCAAAATATTGGTTATATTGCTCAATAAGATGGCTAGGTCTTGTACTTAATTTCTATCAGTGATTGGACGGTTTTCGAAATCGATATCCTGTATTTTTTTATGATTTCAGGCGTTGTGTCTGTTTTTTGACGTTTTTGACATGGATCGTCTTGAAGGCTACTACGACCATGTTTAAACTCAGAAAACCCTGTTTTAACCACCTAATTAAAGGTAAAGAGTCCTTATACACTTTCAGTATTGGTTCATAATTTTCCTTTGCTTTAAAACCTTTTAAAAATAAAAATGAAATTACTGCACGATACTTGATTTTTTTCATTGTAAAAAATACTGTGACACGTCGATACTAAATGGCTTGTAAAAAAAAACTAAGTGCCCGATTGAAATGAAACTTCACATACGTTCATTTGAAGAGTGTACCAATATGACAAAAAAAAATTAGACTCGCAGCAGCGCCCTCTGGTATCGAACGTCAAAACTTAATGATCACCCTAGTATTACACCACGGCCACCAACACGCACGCAGCATGTGGGTTACATTATTCGGTATTCTGTGCCCAAAAGTATGTTGTTGTTCGCCATCGACCAACCAACAATTGCCAGCCATTAGCCACCCAGAACGCTGATGAGCGTGGTTCGTGCCACAACCCACAAACCGACCTCTCCACTGCTCAACAAGTCCCCCCAAAAGGTATTTGCTTTCCGGTGACAACATTGGCGTTTTAATGATAAAATTCAGGGAATGATAATAAATACTTTCAAAGGACTGTCATTTAGTCGGTACTGTAGCCCTCGTCTTTATACATCGTTAAGGAAAATAAATGATCAACTGTTAGCATCGACGGGGCTGCGATCTTTTATGTTTCTAACCATGCAGCCAATGGCGTAAACTAGTGGCCTTGAATATTTATTTAATTGTCTCTTTCTTTGCTTTTTTGTTAAAAATTTTAAAATCTTGAATTGCTTTTTTGAAACCCTAATACTACAGTCAAAATATTGCTACCCAATGAGATGGCTAGGGCTTCTACTAAATCTCTTTCAGTCACTTGACGATTTCCTACACTTTCTCTACGATTTCATGAGTTGTTGCTGTTTTTGGATCCGTGGTGTGGATCGTCTTCAAGGCTTCAAGGGAGCACGTTTGAATTTAGCAATCCATCTTTTTACTCTACTAATTGACGGCGAATAGCCCTTTTGTACATAGTGGTCAAAAATGCGCGCTTTTTTTGAACTACCTATTATTTGACGTTTAAAGTGTCAAACTTGATTCTGGAAATTGTAGACATTTAGTAAACACTTTCACATTTACGAAATGGGTCGCTTTACGCTGGAAGAAAGCTGGGAAATAATAAAAACTTACTTCTAAAGTGCTAGGTCCAATCTCAAACGGTACGATATTTGAAAAGCACATTTCATTTAAGCTTATTCCCACCTCGGTGGTTATGTTAAAAAGCAGAATTATCATTTTTGGGGTTCGGAAACGTCGTGAAAGAAAAGGCAATGCATCCAAAACGAGTGACTGTTTGGTGCAAAATTTGGTCTGGCGACATCATCGGCCGTGAATGAATGAAAGATGAGCCGTAGTAACCGACGATGGCAAACGCCACCGAGAAATATTAGCTGATCGGTTCTTCGGCAAAATTGAAGCTGAGAACTTAGATGATATTTGGTTAAAACAGGACGGGACTATATGCCATACAGCGACACGATCCCACGATCGATGTTTTGGACTTCATCTTCGGAAATCGAACATTCAGCAGAAATGTTGGTGTGAATTTGTAGGCTGTTGGCTCCAAGAAGCTACGATTTTACGCCTTTGGATTATTGTCTTTGGGAAGTGGTGAAAGATAAATGTTATGCGAACAAACCAGCAACCAGACCTCCAGATCCAAATTCAACTTGCTATTGCCGAGATAGGATCACAGACAGTCGAAAATGTGCTCAAAAAATTATGTTATAAAAAATATATTATCAAACCATAAAACTTATTGAGCAACCCAGCATTTGATACAACCCAAACTTACTGAACAACCCAGAGTCGTACTTAAGATCCATTTCATTTCTGACGCCTTCCAATCACTCGTGATGATATGTAGCTTCCGCTGTCCAATATTTGACAGCGGAGAGTTATGTTTTTGCATTAACAATTTTATTATCTTTTCTCGTTCATCCCACGGGAATTCTGTAGGTGAAGTTATTTTGATTGCCTTTTTCACTACAATTTATGCGTACCGTTTCGCCAGAAAACCTTGCGGTATGCCGAGGCAACACTTCCGTTTTGCCGGAACTCAGCACAACTGTCGCCATTGCCCGGAGGCTCGCTGCGCAGAAACTGTGCACAGCAGGAGCCACGGCCGCGGACCCGTGGCAGAAAATGTTGCCAGCACGCAGGGTGGGAGTCGAAGTTAACGGCGTTTTCGTTTATATTCGTCGAATGATTTATTTCCAAACCGGTCCAGTTCTTCGTCTGGCGCCCATGTTCAAAGTTCAAATACACATTAAAAATACCAATCATTCCCAGACATTGTGTACGCTCTGGCACGCCCCGACGGAACCGCAACACACACACACACACACTGACCGTCGACCGCTCCAGGCTGACGTTCGTTTTTATTCGGTTCGAAAACAAAACCCCAAGTGGTGGAATAATGAAATTAAATTTTCATTACCTGCGGCTGCCGTTATCACCCCTTCGTTCCTCTTCCGTTGCGTGCGCCACTCGTGGGGTGCCATGCGCCTCCATCGCCACCACGAGGGCCACCAGGCGCCTCCTTCGATGATGGATTGATGGGGGCGGTCGGGTGTTCCTGTTTCTATGTCACTTGAAGGTAGTTGATAATTTTTACACCATTCTCTCGCCCTTTCCCTACGTGCCAGGTAATCTATTCACTTAACGGCGAGGACGACGGCGACGACAGGGATCGTGGTTGTGAGGTGGCGTAATGACAGCACCGTCTGCCGGAGGTACAACCGCTTCCCGCTCAATTACGGTGGCTGCCGGACGGGTTGCAACGAGCTACCAACCCACATCCGGCGTTGCCCATCGGGCCCACTCACCGATAGGAGCCCTTCCGTTTACCGGCACATGCCAACACCGGAGGCCGGCTCTAGGTTGAAGCGATTGTAAACACAGCCGAAGCATCTTGCCAAACCGCCCCCCGGCTGCTCCGGATGACGTGAGTGAAAGTGGAAACACTCTGCGTACCAACGAGACGGACGAGAGTGGGACGGGGCGGTGCAAGATTGCGTCGCCGACGACGACGACGCCGGAAGTGCTTGTCGCCGACGCAATGATAGACTTCCCGAACGGCACCTACACTCCGAACGGCACCTACACTCCGAACGGCACCGCCGGTTCGCTCAATGTGATGAGTTTCTTCACCTCCAACGGCTTCCTGAGTCAGCTCGGCACCGTGAACGGACTGCTGGCGCTGCCCGTGGGAAACGGGACCGCGACCAACATCTCGACGGCCCTGGCGCTCCCATCCTTCACCGACCCGGCGGCGACGGTTGCCTACGGGTTCGGGGTGGCCAACTACAGCGGCGCCACCGGGCTTGGGGCGGCCAATAGCTCGGCCATCCCGGCACTAACGACCGCGCTGCTTAACGTCAACGGAACGCTCGAGTATGGAGCCGCCGGAAATGGGGCGCTCAATCTGACGCACCCGTTCGTACCCAACTTCGTGCACAAGGAGTTCATCTTCGATCGGACTGACGTGCGAGTGATATTCATCACCCTGTATTCGCTCGTGTTTTGTTGCTGCTTCTTTGGTAAGTAACGAGCTTTCCAACGTCCTCGACACACATCACACTTTGTCATCTAGCCGATGGGCAACCCCCCGATGGCCGTCGTGTATGGTGTACTTTTTCTTAAAATTCATTAAACATATCTTGAGTTATCTTGAAATTATGCTAAATTATGTTGAAAGCATCATGAACGATGTCAGGTCCAATTACATTTCGAATGTTGGATGTTAATGGTTTGTCGCGTTTTCTTGTTGAAGGTTTAGGTACTTTAATATCCCCCGACACGGAGCTTAAAACGTTTCATAACTAAGCTGAGTACTAATGTTATGTACTGAAACAATAAAGCTGAAGCAGCGTTATTGCACATTACATTATTAATTTTATTTTATTTTTTGTGTATGTATTATTATTTATTTTTCTTTACGAGGGCTGTCTAAAAATTTCTGGGAATTTTGTTTTTTGAAATACAGGGTGTCTTAACCAACGTTCTTTTTTTCATTTATTACATTTATTTAACGTTCTTTTTTTCTTTTACAAAACGGCTGAATATTTTTCGATGCTCAAACATTTATTTGAAAGCTAGATTCTTAAAATTTATGTATAAAATACAATTTTGGTTGCAGAACATTGGGAAATAAGAAAAAAATTATTTCCAAAGTGGTAGGTCGTCAATTCAAGCAGTCTGCAGACAGCGAGCTGAAAGTTGGGATCGACCAAATTTGGGACCGACGCCTTCACACCAAAGTGCCGAATTTGGAAACGTCATTTCGCCGCTGTCGTTCGGGGGAAATCATTGAGACACCTTGTGTATTTTAAAACTAATCGAAGACTACTCAATTGAGGTTTTTTGTATCACAAGCAATTTTAACTTAATTATTACTTGTAATTCAAACACAAATTCATCATAAAACTGTTTTAATTCTCGCATCAAAACTCAATGGATCTTGAACTTGCAAATATAAACACAAATAATCGTCGAAAAACAAGACAGCCCGAAATATTTCGCCCCAACCACCACACCTCCAACTATACGAAATACGACAAATTTGCGAGCCCAATGCTGTGTGTTTTATGAATTTTACTTTCGACGGCGTAACTTAGCGCCGTTGCCTGTGCGAAGTGTCCCATACAATGCAAGACAACGCGTGTTGACGTTCCGAACTTTCATTTCCAGAACGCACGTCGGATGTATGCTGACTGCTTCATTCGTCAAAAGCACATTTCTCTGAAGCTCATTTCCACCTCGGTGGCTAGTTTATAAGCAATATTGCGGTTCGGAAAACCCACACTTCGTGCAAGAGAAGCCAATGCACCCAGAACTAGTGACTGTTTGGTGCGGATTTTGGCTGATTGGTTCTTCGGCGAAATGGAAGCCGAGACCTTGGGCGGCATTTGGTTTCAACAGAGCGGCGCTACGTGTCATACAGCGACATCCACAATTGATATTCATGGTATTTGAACAAACCAGCAACTATTAACAACCGCAAGATCCAAATTCAAGTTGCTAATGCCGAAAGAGGACCAGATATAATCGAAAATGTACTCAAAATAAGGTCGACCGAATAAGCTACTGCCAAGCCAATCGTAGTAAACATTTTACCGAAATTGTTTTTCATTTAAAGAAATTGAAGAATCAACCTTTCAAATAAATGTTCAAGCATCGAAAAATATTAAATATTGAAGAGAACGTTAGTTTGGACACCCTGTATATTAATTTATTCATGAATATCTTCTTTGTCCCCGTTAAATTAATTTCCATCAGATATGTACACATGTGCCAACGTTTTCTTTCCAATCCTCGAAAGTCTTCAAAAAATCATTGTGATCTTGTTCAGAGCCTCCTGCGATTTATCTGCTCAATCGTAGCGTGATGTCCTCTTTTCATGACCTCCTTCAGTTTCCGGAACAAGAAAAGTCACAGTGGGTCAGATCTGAGGAATACGGTGGCTGTGGCATCATTAGTATGTTGTTTTGGACAAAAATTCTCGTAGAAACAGCGATGTGTGAGTAGAGGCGCAAAAGCCCATTTTTGTTTTCCGCCACAAATCCGGGCGTTTGTGGCGGATTGCTTCGCGCAAATTGTTGGTCTAACTTTGGCCTCACATTTGATGACGTGCATTATGCTTCGACCAACTGCCATGCGTCTTTATCGCTATGACTTCTTAGAACAACTCAACAGTTGGGTGCAATCTACGCAATCTGGCACGCCAAACAGCGCACTTTTCGCTCGGTTTGCTCTTGGATTTGGTCCAGCGCTCCCGAGGCCACCGGCGCTAGTGCGGTTCGGCTCTCATCATCGGCCCAGAGGGAGCCGTCCATTTTCCGCCCAATCACCCCCCTCCCCCGCATATCCGGTGTCCGGGGTCGGGAAAAGTGATATCTTGATTTATGGCGTCCCGATTGTGGGTGTCATTAGAGCCGTCCCGGTCCAATTATTATGTGGTCATTCTCATTTCGGTTACGCGGTTCCGATATCACTCCCGCCAGCGCCAGTCGATTCATGAACACCGATTCGGTAAGCCAGTGGTTTGACGCTACGTTGGCCACATATGCTGCGGATAAGGATTTATGACGGCTTGCGTCATAAAAAACAGAACCGAAAAAAAGGTGCCAACCGACGCACGATCCATTCCGATGTGTTTATCCACCCTGTAGCTGTATGCGAAGCTTACGTGCTTGAATTAAAATCCAAATGCCAAATTAAATTACTTGTTGTTGTCATGTTCACCCGACGGATTAAATATGCCGTTCTAGCAACCGGCCAGACCGAAGTCAAATCGTGCGGACGAGATGTGACATGTGTCAAAATTAAGCGGCGCGAAACGCAGCGCTGGAGGATATTTAGAACCCGGATCAAGGAGCGCCAAAGCCTCCGCAGCTTCCTGTCGTCGGCAGCGGGATGTGATGAGGACAGATACATCCCGAGGTCGAGATGGAAGCGCTGGGATGACAAGATAACCGAAAGGCATCTCACAATTAGTGAAACAAAAAAGTCTCACACATTAGTCCGACCGAAGCCGACGTTGATCACGGTCTCGTGTGATGCTTCTCGGATTCCCGGACCCCAGCCATTCCCCATTCCATTCCATTTTTTTTTACATGACAGCCACGATTATCGACCCCAGCGAACCGGAACGACCCACGACAGTCGTCGTGCCGTCGTTCAGTTCCATCATTCCGCAAATTACTTCAAGATGCGTTTTCATCTAAGAAATCACCGGAAAAAAGCTCGCACATCGTCCCGACCTGTCTACGTCTTTCGCGTGCTTCAATTATCCTTTCGGGAAGATTATCAGGTTCTGGCAAGTCCCCTGCCCGGGGGGAGGGCCATGAAATGTGTCCCATTGGACGGGCTCGTGTCGGGCGAATGTGAACCCTTCTCAGATGGTGTTTCTTGATGGCTCGGCAAAACCACCCGGGACGAGGATGTCGGATCAACCGACAGCTCCCGTCCATCCATCGATCGTGCCGATCCTTTTCAAAGTCAGTTTCCATCTAACACGTCCGGCTCTGTTCTGTTTGTTTTTGCATTTCGCAGGAAACCTTCTTGTGATCCTGGTCGTGACGCTCTCCAGACGGCTGCGCTCGATAACCAACTTCTTCCTCGCCAACTTGGCCGTCGCGGACCTCTGCGTGGGGGTGTTTTGTGTGATGCAAAACTTAACCATTTACTTGATCGAAAGGTAAGCTTCCCATTGCTGGTGGCGAAAGGGCTATTATGTCACTATTTATGTCACACAATCTCCGGCATGCTGGACCTGCCAAGGAATTGTCGTGGTGCTGCTGCTTCGGCCAGGAAATCGGTCATCGACGAACTCGTAGATTCGGTCGGTTGATTTGGTGAAATAATTGATTTCACAAAATCAACTTCAAGAGAGAGAGAGGGATGGAGAAAGTGTAAGGGACTTGTTTCGCCTGGCTCCGACTCAGTCGCTTCGAAATCTAATCGATAAAAATTAATGGAGCACACAAGGCTGCCCCAAATCCCGGTGTGTACTTTTCGCGCTCCTTTACGAGCCTTTTTACGACGACGCTATGACGACGACGACGACGGCGCGGGCCCACAATAATTACGTTTTCGCGACCAATGAATCTTTGCGCTCAGGGAACGACTTTTAATTATAAATAGAAGTCAAATCATCGATCGGAACGCACTGGCGGGCCGGAGATTCGAATGCAGGATACCCGCTCGTTGATGTTTCGGGTTGCCTTCGTTGAGCATTACTGTCACGGTTCGGTGCTGTCAAAGCTTTTGCGTCGTCGTGGTGTAAATGCTTTATATCACAAAACGTGCCGAAGAATGGAAAGCATAAATATTTATCAAACAAGTTCAAAGGCTCGGGAACTATGGGGAATATGTATGGGGCACGCGGACATTGATGGTTTCAAGAATAGTCTACGGATTTTTTTAAACTTGTTTCTTTGTCTTGCATGTGGTTTTTTGAAATTCAACATTTTATCTCTAATACGCGCGTTCAGGAATACTAAATTAGCCTTTTTTCGACACTTTGAAGTATTTTAACGCCCGAAGTTATGCAATCGGCACGATAATTGCTCGGAAATCAATCCTAGTTGTGACTTTTTGATGGAGAGCTAATATCGAAATTCTGATAAACATCTTATCACTTATGTATGTAAACGTACAAAGAAATATTAATTAGTTGATTTCTTCATCCAAACTCATATCCATATTGTCTACTTTCTAACAAGATTACCTCGCAAGCGGCCCAGAAAGTCACAATTGGATATTTTCTTTGCCAATCCAATCACTTCTTCCAAAGTGTATTTGTCTTGCAATAAATTTTCCATTTCACTTATTCTGAACGGCTTTGGACACTGACAAAGCTCCTTCAAGCACATCCATGCTCTACTTGGGGCCGGATTAAGGTTTTCGATGTTTTCAATCTCATCTCGAACTATCGTCGTCTACTTTGATGAAATTACTTATTCTCAAGTCGCAGAACTAAATCGCACAAAAGAACAAAGCAATGCTAACTATCAGGTAAATACTTATTACTCAAATAGGTAAATTCGATTGTTTGTATGAAACATAAATATTTTTCGTATTTTACTACAATAATAGAAAAATACTATTATTAAAAATAAGAGCTATTTAAAAAATTATTTAAGGTATTATGTTTTATATGGCCATTTGTACTTTGTTTACAAGAGACCAGGTTTGGCCACTTTGAAGTCGCCTAATGTCCGCCTTTTCCCCCATAGTGTGCTGGACCCAAATATCTTATATATTTCACCAAATGAAAAAAAATTCACAACACAAATCAATGACAAAGTAAAATATAATTACTTTAAACATATTACCATATTAGTATCTGCGCCTGCGGTCGGCGTGGTGTCGACGTGCTGAACCTCGTCATTAGTTCGTCCACCACCTCGCCGGTCTTCAATGCTAACGAGAGAAGCAAGGTTTCCTTTGCTACCTTCGTCCTTCGGAACCTTCGCCACGAAGGCCTGCACATAAGTCACTCAGCTGTCTCTAGGTTCCTTTTGATATTTGCCACCAACATCGAGCATCGGGGGTCAATGTCCACTCATCGTATAGCTTCTTCCAAGGAGGCCCAACGTACAAACACGTACTTGTGCGGCATCTCAACATTTGTCTTCATTTTCGTTGATCAAAGAAGGTTACATTTTCAGTCACCAGTTTAATCCTTTAGACCTCATATTGAAAGTGGCCCCCATTCGCCCTCGAAACTAATTCTAACTAATGAGTCTGTGGAGTATGGTCCTACGTAGCGCCGGTCGCATTGCCTGCCAAGGGACATCGGGCGTTCTGCTCGTGTGCGCCTTCTAGGAAGTGGATTCCCAACCGCATAGTTTGGGGAGCTGGAACCAGAAGCACTACTTCCGAGTGCGCTGGTACGAAGGTACTTTAGAAAGAAAACTTCGGGGGATCGTGGCTTGGCCTTGGTCCCGCCCGTCCCGTATGAGTTTGCGAAAACATAATCCTGCCGTGCCTAATTAGCGAGCATAATTGAAGTGAGCCCCGCGCTACGCTAGCGCTCCTTAAGAAGGCAGTGTATCAATCCGGGTGCACAGATTGATGGTATCCAATTTCCTGCCCAACTGTCGCCCTCGTGTCCGTCTTCTTCAAACTTCAGCGTAATACGATCAGCGCGCAACTTGATGCTCTTGACTTTCGGTGCTTTGCGGTGCTCGCGGGGGGCGGCGTTCGTATTCCGCATAGAACTTGCCCCTCGGGAGTGTCCTGAAAGCATACCCGGACGACGGGGAATTGACGCTCGCGGGGGTTGTTGATGGAGCCCAAACCAACAAAGGGAAAGTAATGCCGATGCTGACTGCCGTTGTGACTCCCTGATGGGGCCAGGACCAGGAACAGCAAGATAAAGTATCGTGCTACTCTGCGCCGCGGGAGGCAAAAAGAAAACCGGATCCTCCGAAGACAGGTGCAGGTGGGGAAATGCGGGTGGTAAAGATAACATTTGCTTCGTGACCGGCGAGCTCCGGTGAAGGAACTGGCCCGACGGGTGAATTAAAGCGATTCGCGAACAATGATGTGGTTGTTTTTATTAGTTTCATAAATAATATGTTGCTCCTGGCCGGTGTGCGATACGTTCTGTTCGTTTATTAAAGTCTCCGCCTTTTGGCACCCGTCCTTCCGGTGGAACCATGCTCCGGAAGCGGACATGCTGCCACGCGGAGTATTGTTGTGCAGCACGCCACGCGTAAGCAAAACATAAACATAGCACCAGAGCATAGAGCCGATCGCATGCTGCCCGTTCCACCCGTGTACCGTTTTGCGCTCCCAGATTTTAGTCGGTGTGTTGTTTGCGGTTTTTGAACGTTTGGCCGGGAGGCCAAATTGCGGTCGTTATCAATGAAAACCTATTGAATAATTGTGTGCTTATTAGTAAACAGTAGGGGAAAAAATGGGGAAACTATAGTTTTTCACATTCAAACGATCCAACGAGTAAACAAACGGAGCAAAACTCGTTGCCCCGGCCATTGCCCGGAGGCCTGCTTCCGAAACGACGATAAACAAACTCGAGAAAACGGCGCCCGAAGTCGCTGAACACGCTGAAAGTTAAACAAATAAACCACGCGCGCGGTGCGATTGCTTATTATCGAGTGTAACGCAACGCAGAGACAGCCGAGACCCTTAGCATCTTTGGGTTTTCCTTCACAATTTCGGATTCGAGACCTCCGGGGGCTTCCGGGGAGGCGTTGGTGCATTTCCCAACCCAAAAACGTGATGCACTTCCAACGCTCTGATCAATATACGGATGTCAGCTACTATGTCCCGGGCTAGTGCGAGCTCCTCTTTGGCTCCGACATTGACACGTCATGTCAGGAACATAGCTCTTCCATCGTTTCTCGTACCTCTGACTCTCTGTTTCCTCGTTCCATTGCAGCTGGGTGTTTGGTGACTTTCTCTGTAAGATGTATCAGTTCGTGCACTCGCTCAGCTACACAGCATCGATATTCATCCTGGTCGTCATCTGCATGGAGCGCTACTTTGCCATCATCCATCCGATCACGTGCAAACAGATTCTCACATCCCGCCGGCTGAGGGTAGGTACAGTGTTCCTTCCCCCCCGTAAAACACGGTTTGTTACATGTCAAATATAGAAACATTCGTGCGGGTGGGCTCGTTCTCCTGCGTTCTGCGCAAGGAAATGTTCCGAGTGGTTCAGCAAGGTTGGCATATAAATATGCAACCGACGCAAAAGTGCTCCTCAGTGCTGTTGGTCGCAGAGCAATATGTTCATTATTCAATTCACTCCATCCGTAGAGTGCGTCTCGGAGCAATCAAGTGACAGCGGTGGGATAGCGAATAAACTATACAATAAGATAGCTACAACTCAGGGTTATGTGATATCAACCAGCACCATATTGTAAGAAAATTAGTTTGACATACACATTCAGTAGTATTTTTAGTTCACCTTGCGCCAGCACCGGCACTATTTGCCGGTTTGTTTGAACAAACAAGGGCCCATCGACACAATGGGCTTCCATTTTTATACCCTAAAAGCTACTTGTACGGCTTTTAAGGCCATCCGTACGCTACTGAAGGGCTGTGCACTGTCCCAACTCTTGCCACCCACCGGTTCCATTGTTATCCCTCATAAGGCTGCGAAGAAAGGACAGCGTCTTATTTTCAATTTGCTCCGCCATCCGCCATGCCGGCCGATCGATCGATAAGGAGCAGAGCAAACAGAATTACTTTCACCGCTCGTGCTCGTGGGCAACCCGAGGCCAAGGCCCGTGTCTGCCTGACAGGATATCCGCCTGCGCCCCCCTAATCCTGGCGACAAACAGGGCGCTTTTCATGTTTTCGTCGAATGCGGCGCCTGCCAACTGCTGCGGGTAACTGCAATAATCAGCTTAGATGCACCGGCCAAAGGAGCAGCCGTTTTCTGTGATCGTGACGAACTCGGCGTGCCCGTGACCGCGTGGGTCCAACATGTTGGCCACGGAAAAGTTTCACCACGACGCTCGTCTAGGGCTCGTTAGCGCACAGGACGTCGCTACGCAGTAGCTCCGCCACAGGTCAGATAACAAAGATAAACGGTCATCGTGGAAACCCCTTTTGCCGGCAGCTGGCGCTGGTAACTGTGGGTAACTGCTAAGCTGTTCCATAAACACATGCCCCCATCAGATAATGGAGCAAATTTTCCGGAGCAAATTCAATTGAAGCGCTCGGGCGTTTCCAGCCTTGTAACTGGGCCAATTGGGTGGACTTTTCAAATTAGTGCGTATCGGGATTTTCGTATCAACTTTTTATTATTCGAAAACTCTGTTTTGTCATTTGATTAATTCTTGAATTATTAATATGTTTATCAATTCCGGAGGCACCTGAGCACGCTGGAGCTGTTACCCCCTCACTAGCTAAGCGTGGGCTTTGTTTGACATAGTGATGGTGTGATACAGTGGATGACGAAAAGAAGTTTAGCTCCTGAACATTTGAATAATATGAATATGAGAACATATTCTTTTTGAATGGCTTTTTTGAGACGTTGAATGTAATCTAGTAGACTGGTGCGGCCATAGTTCAATTTGAGCTCGGCGAAAACAAGTTTAGTTTAAGTTGGAAGCTTGAAGTTTTCAGTTTTTCACTCCAATTTCCTTCGTTTTGCTCGGTAATAAACCAACTAGAGTACATTTTTTAAAATTATGAGCAATAATAACGTGATTTTTTACATGTTTTCATATTCAAAATGCAGAATTAAAGCTGAGAAACGCATGGTCAAGAATTCACAAGACATTATGCTGTTTCTCAGCTTGAAATATGGTAGAACCCTCTAAATATCCCAAGTTAAACAATGAATAACGTAAGTTAGTTATACTAGGTGTGTGCATTGAGAATCGGAATTTTAAAAAGATGGCTGTACCTGGCGATTGGGACTTCCCAGTTTTGCTGTTCATTCATCATTACCTTGTTTTGACATCAGGTAAATGATTGCAGGTCGCAAAATAAATTATTTCGATGTGCAACCCATCATTAAAAGGGTTAAACTATGTCAACTTTTGTGCCTGAAAATGACGTTTTGCGGGTTTTGATTATTATTTTTCTGCTCCTCTTGAAGAAAGCTGCTTCGGAATCGCGCCAAATGCTTGTCGGGACTTGTGTTTGGAAGATCGCAGTGCTTTGAGTGGTTTAAAAAACTTCAAAATGGCGATTTTGACATAACAAAAAAAAGCGTCGAAGGACTCCAAAAAACGGACTTTCTGATGGGACAGAAAGGTGTGGTGTTTCACAAGCTCCTAAAACCTGATGGAAACGTTAATTCCTATCGCTACTGACAACAAATGATCAATTTGAACCATGCATTGATCGAAAAACGACCAAAATGCAATTCTAGTGGGCTTCAATGGAGACGCCTGGTTGCCCGTGGCAACAAGCACCAGGCGCTCCAAAAAACAAAACTGTTTCAGGATGCTATCAAATCACTTGGATGGGAGTTGCTATCCCTCCCCGCGTTATTCACCAGACTTGGTTCCTTCCGAATATCATACTTTTTCATCGATGGGACACGCATTGGCTGAGCAGCACTTCGTTTTTCTACGAGGAAGTCGAAATGCGATGACTAATTAGTTTACTTAAAAAGAGGAAGAATTCTTTCGTCTGGGAATCCATGGTTTAGCAGAGAAATAGGAGAAATGTATGTATCAGATATGGCACATACTTCGAATAAAATAGAAATTTACATAAAAATTTTAAAAACATTTTTTGTGTGTTAAAATATTTCGCTTCTCAACGCACACACCTAGTAAGTGGAAAAAATAATAGGGATATTGCACGAATTTTCGACAAAAGCGAGCAAGCAATCGGCAAAATAGTCAAGCTGTATAAAAATGAAGACTATTTCAAAAAAAGAACGGTATTTTACCATCGGCATGTTTAGAAACAATCCTTATTGTGCGAGAAGCTGCTTTGGAGTAATTGATGTTTGGTAGGACTTAAATATCATTGTAAGAAGATGAACTTTTTTGCTATATGGTGTCATCATTAAGAAACAGATTACAACGGCATTATGTTCCAGAGGTGCATTATTTACATGAAGCCTACAAGTCGGTGACCAATTAATCAAACCAATCTGGATCAAAATAACAGCTGAAGTCTGTAGAAAGGACCGCAAAATAGGTAGAATCTAGCTAGATCCCAATAGGTATGGTTAATTTTTTTTCTTTTATATCAATGATCCCTAAATACAACAAAACTATCATTTAACATGTTATAGATCATGTTTAATGTTTTTGATTGATTTTTGATTAATTAAAGCAAATTTTTCATCTTCGTATAAAATGCCTCATGAGTTTAGCTTTCCTTCAATGTTTGCCAAAGGTTAGGATAGCAAATACCATTATTTATCAAAAGTCTGATCGCTCTCTAAACAAAAAAACGCACGCTAATTGCCGAGGTAATGGCGGTATTAGGGAAAAGGAAGTGCGTGAAAAACTGTTATTACGCGATAAATGCTACCCAAAACCCACGCCGTTCTCGTAACGATTTGCGCGCCGTGTTGCGGCTTCTAATCCCTCTGCTTCCTGCCGCAGCTGGTGATAGTGGCCGTTTGGATCACTTCCGCCGTCTACTCCATACCGAAGTTCATCTTTGTGCGAACCATCACCAACAACCTGGGCGATGACCAGCTGGAAACGATTTGCATCGTCAACCGGAAGATGTTCAACTCGGAGCTGTTTGACATTATCAACTTTGCGCTGCTGTACGTGCTGCCCCTGCTGGTCATGACGGTAGGTGCTCATTACGATGGCCACCATTTGATTTTATGAAGCCGCTCCAAAGTGTTGCGCGATTGTAAAAAAAAAACCGTATGTCCTTCGCCTCACCGTGGACTTAATCCTTTCCTTCTCTAAACCGAACGCCCCCTGCCAGGTGCTGTACAGCCGAATAGCGATCGCGCTGTGGAAGAGCTCCCGGGGACTCGAGCGGCACATTGCACTCCAGAACACGACCTCCTCGAGCTACTCGAGCAACTTTCACCGGAAACCGAGCAGCAAGTACGATAAGCGAACCGCAGGTGTCACCGAGAGCCAGGTACGTGGAGCAGAGAGTGCTTATCGCGTTAATGGCCGCACGCGCTTCCGGTAGTGCGAGGCGGAAGTGGGAGCTTTTTTCCGGAACGGAGTTCTTTTGCATATCTCTCAACCCTGCAGAGTGCAGGGCTGCGCTGAAGTGTTGATCAAGTGATTTTTGTCTAATTTTCCATTGTCCCCGCTGCTTGTCGTAAACTGACGTACTTCATGTCGCTTATCCCCGTCCCTGCGGCAGGTTTCGGTCGAATCAGATAAGGTAGTGGTGACGACGTGGCCGGCTCAGAATAGCTTCCACCAGCGCCACGGCACCCAGCTGACCCAGGTGTCGCACTCGTCAAACAACGTGCTGCGAGCCCGACGGGGAGTCATCCGGATGCTTATGGTCGTGGTGCTCACCTTCGCCCTCTGCAACCTACCCTTTCACGCGCGCAAAATGTGGCAGTACTGGTAAGTAGCTCCTGAGTTCCCATCACAGCTGGGTATTTTCTGGGGGAGGGGGCGCGATACCTGAAGCGAACGCATAATTCATATTTTATCATCATCGGTGACGGTGGCGTCCTCGTCGTTCTGCGGATCCTTTTTTTTTGCACTGCATCCTAATCCTAATCGAGGCCAGTAGCCAGCTGCGTGGCCAGCGGCAATCAGCATAATTCAGGCGAAGTTTTCGTAGCCCACGAAAAGTTGGCTTCCGGTGGATGTATACAATTAGGTGCCCAATCGATTAGCTCGATCGATGTCCAGGGGCCGAAAACCCCAGTCTGTCGATTAACGTAACCTTCTCTACGAAGCAGACCGGTAGCCGGAGCTGTAACTTGCAATACCGGTGGCATTTAAATCCGATCCGACCACTGCGAGGGGACACAAAATAAAAACAATTGCAAACAGCTTTGAACAAATTTATGACTCTCAATGCTTCGTATGCCATACACAACTCAGTTATAACGAAAGCATCCCAGCACGAACCATGTCAGCATGGAATTTGACTACGTTCCGGCCGACAATATGTAGAAAATCAAAGCTCCGGAAGAAACGAGTCTACGAGGCTAAGTGTAGCAAACAAAGGATCATTAACTGCTCGGATAGCTACAATGAAGTCTAATTTCATTACCATGACAACGAGTTACATATCTTCCGAAAGCTCATCTCAAGCCCGTCATCTACGTCAACTCGAGAACTCACTACGTTTGGGCTCTAGCTCAGGGCATAATATCGATCCAATTTATGTGTTCAGTTGTTCGTGTTAATTTCTTCGGAATGGCCTCAATTTGTTCGGTCCAGTAGGCTAGGGGACCATTATGATACGCTCCTGGTACACGACAGGAAGAACGGACGTACGAGAGTTACAGTTACAGTTACAGACTCACGCTCAGGGACTAGACACATCATCGCACACAGCAGACGAATGTGTTGTACTAAAACCCCTAATATTTCTCACTTAGCGAGCGACTTGAAGTCAACAGTAATCAACAGTAATGATGTCTATAACACATGACCACACACACACCCGCTCAAGGTCGAGTGGTTTCTTGGGCCAACTCGTTAATCCGGCCGTTCTTGTACCCCTATCAATGTAGTCCCGCCCTATCACGCCCCCTCGGTCTTTCAGGACGGCCTAAGGAGTCTTTTCGGATTGATCCCCAATTTTAGTGACATAACCAGTCCACCAGAGCCTGGCGAGATGTATACGCTGCACAACAGCCAGGTCGTCTTACATTTCGAACAGCTCGCTGTTCTAGCAAAACCCCTCCATTGTCCCTCCACACATACTAGGCCAATTGTAGTCTCAGCATCTTCGTCTCGGACGCACCTAACAGGACAAGGGAGAGGATTTTGTAGGTGGTAGTCAGCACCGTTACCAGGCTGTTCAATAAGTTTTTCGGTTGAAACACACTTTGTTATTCAGTATGGTCTTCCTTAACACCAACACACTTGTTCCAACGAAATTTCAAGTAGTGAACTTCATCCCTGAAGTGAGAATCTGGAAGAGCATCATTTGATCAAAAACGCTTTAAACGCATGATGTTCTTTTGGGCTGGGAAACAGATGGAAGTCGCTAGTCGCTTTTGTCTCGATTTTTTTCCTTCAGCTGGTCTTAGATGTTAAAATAATATTCAGAATTTGTTGTTCTACCACTTTGCAAGTAATCCACAAACGAAATTCCTTTCGGATCTCAAAAAACAGATGTTAACATCTCTCTGACCAATTTAGCCTCTTGTTTTGATTCAGGATCATGGTGATAGACGCAAGTCTCATCTCAAGTGAAAAGTCGATGCACAAAATCTGAAAGACCTCTAAATGTTGCCGAAAAAGTTGCATTCGGATGTGTTTTTGATCCATTGTTGGCGAATGAGAAAGCACACAGCTTTCTGAAACCCAATGCTTTAAAACAAATCCTGTGACATTCCGATACTTGATGAAAAAACATAACAAATAAATTCAGGCTAGTAGCAGCGCCCTATATTATTGAAGCGCAATACTTTTTGAACACCCCAGTAGTTTCCAAATGTAGTTAATTGTATCTCCTGTTTTGTGTATTGCGTAAATGATGTCGGGATTCCAGAAACAATGTTTCCATAAAATCATATTGTATTTCTAAAATTGGGACCGTATCGCACTCTGTTTTACCCAAGTTCGCAGAGTCTTTCTTTTTTCCACAATCGGTTCCTTTTTACAACTATTTTCAATATAGGATTTTGAAGCGCTCCCTCTCTCGCTCCTAGTTAACTCCTTAGCCTACTGTGCAATTTTTGCATCCGCTCTTGTTTCAGGGAGTCCGTATTGAAATGAGTGTTCGAGAGAATTTGCCCAACACGCCTTTCTACTCTTCTCAGAATACTTACGTTCCATTAACCGTAGTCCGTTTACTACGTTTCACAGTCGTAGTCCCCTTATTACATTCTTTTACATTTATTGAGGGTGCTGTTGTTCCCGCGCTACGGCCATTGTGACGGTAGTATATAAGATCCCTACTTGTGTTAGGATTGACCCTTATAAAGCCACGTTGCCGAAGTCCCCAGATCTCGACCCCCTAATCTTAACCATATTAACCATCCTTCCGACGGGTTTCTACCCCACTACAGACCGAAAGATATGTGCACACAGACCCAGACACAGACTTACACGTAGAACACACTCCTTTCGTACGTTCCCTCTTCGATCCAAATTTATCAATTTGTTAGAACGAGCTTTTCAAAAGTCATGAAGTGGCGCTTTGATGTGAGTCAATCAAGAAGCACGGATTTATTAGGATAAACGGAAACAAAGACATCGTACATTTTTAAAGAGCGCTCCCGTGTTATAATATTTTATTTAAACCTATTTATATTTCTATGGACTCGTAAACACGGGTCTAAATGAAAGGACTACCACCTAAGCATGTTGCGTTCTTAGGACACCCTGTGGACACGCTTTGGTCCCTTAACACTAAGAAAAATTAAGATCGTAGCCGGCTGCCCTTTGTCCCCCTGGATCCCCTTTAAAAGCCCAAACCGCTCTAAGGATCACTGTAATCTCTGTTACTCTCTGCACAGGTCCACGGACTACAAAGGTGATTCAAACTTCAATGCACTATTTACGCCTCTCACGTTCCTCGTGACGTACTTCAACTCGGGCGTCAACCCGCTGCTGTACGCCTTCCTCAGCCGCAACTTCCGCAAGGGGATGCGCGAGCTGCTGCTGTGCTCCTTCAAGAAGAACAAAAACAAGTCGCTCAACCAGCGAATCCCGCTGCACGTAAGTACACCCACCCGGCCCGGCGAGCGTTCGCGTTTCCGGTTTGCATTGCGCTAGAGAGAGAGAGAGAAAGAGTGAGAGGGAGAGTGCCAGTTTTGCATTTTTTTAGCATTTTGCGCATCCCTGTTTTCTGCATGTCGCTTTCCTTTCCTAACAATTCTCGCTTCGACGCCGCGCAGCGACCGCGATCGATCGTCGTCCTGCTGAGGCACGCCCTGCTGTGCTGGGCCACGGACAAGCCGACCGTCTCGCTGGCCACCACCACGCAGTGTCCGTCTCCGACGACCCGTTCCCTGGACGGGATCGACGAGCGGATGCTGTGATTCGCGTGCGGCGGAGCCATCGTTTCGGGCCATCGAGTTGGCCCGGAACTGCCGAGATCGCCCGCTAGTAGTGCCTCTCGTTGCTTGAACGCTTCACGACACCGCGCTCCGCTGGTCAGTGCCCTCTGAGGGGGTGGACGGGTGTGGACGGGTGAACCGGGTAAATTTAGATGTCACATTTTACTAACTGCATGCGTTTTATGCTGGCCTGAAAGCTTTGCTCCCCCCAAAAAACACTAATTGCTTGACTCGTTGTGGTAGCGTTGCAAGTTGCAAATCCAACTATTTAGTGTTCCCAATCCACCGTTGCACGGACATACGAACACCATCGTCTAGTTTCGTTACATACGGTCCACAATCGAAGGGTTTTCGTATATACAGTGGATACAGTGGATGGTTAAGAGAAGTTTGGTTCAAGAACACAAAAGATTTTAGGAAATACGAGGATGAAAACATATTTAGAACAAGCTACATTTCTCTTCGGCGAAAACAAGTTTAGTATCCGCAATACATATCATTCCGGCCAGGCAGTGTAAGCTAACATCCTGGATTTGTTACGTGGCCCTTTCTACAGTCCTCAGGAATTATTTTGGTATAGATTGTTTTGATTAACTTTTCTAATTCTGTTAAATTGAGTGGGGTTTTTACGCATACTCTAAAGCTCATGAATAACCGCATGTTTTCAGTGGTTGGTTGGTCTAAACAAAGATGTTAATACCCTAAAACTTTGATTTTGTCATCCACGAGATACTGCATGACTACTTCTGGCTTGTGGATTGCCGCACTATCCTGTGGTGCGGTGAAATCTTTGGTAAAAACCTTCTTCATTCATGAACTTTTTAAACTTTCATCAAGTTCTGGCCCTATGTTCCGCAGACGAAACCCAGGCCATATAAGTCAGTTCTGGCCAGCTTTCAAGTCACCATGACAAGGAAAGATCACCAACTTGTAGGTTTCATGGAAACAATAAATCCCTGGAACATAATGCCGTTGTAATTTGTTTCCTAATGATGATTTAGGCCCCATATAGCAAAAAATTTCAACTCCTTATAATGATAGTTGAGTCACACCAAAAATTCCTCACTTCAAAGCAGCTTTTCTCACAACAAGCGATGTTTCTAAACATGTTGATAGTAAAATGCCGTTTTTTTTTAATTGGTCTTGGTTATTAGGTGCGAAATTTTCCAGAAAACAAGGCCAGATTTGTCTACATTTTCATACAGCTTGATTATTGCTGCCGATTGCTTGCTTGCTTTTGTCGAAAATACGTGCAAAATCCCTGTTATTTTTACCACCAATACTCAACTGAATAACTAATTTACGTTATTAATTGTTTAACTTGCGATATGTAAAGGGTTCTACCATATTTCAAGCTGAGAAACAGCATAATGTCTTGTAAATTCTTCATCATGCGTTTCTGAGCCCTAATTTTGCATTTTGAATACGAACTCATGTTGAAAAATCACGATATTATTACTCATGAATTAAAAAAATGCACTCTAGTTGCTTTATTACCGAGCAAAACGAAAGAAATTGGTGTGAAAAACTGAAAGCTTCAAGCTTCCAACTTAAACTAAACTTGTTTTCGCCTTGCTCAAATTGAACTATGACCACAATTGGCCGCACCAGTCTACTAGATTACATCTAAAGGCCATTGTATACCCCAAGTTTTGCTCTTAGAACCTGAATCCAATATTCAACGTCTCAAAAGAGCCATTCAAAAAAATTGATGTAGTCATATTTTCGCATATTATTCAAATGTTTCTTTTCGCTAAACTTCCTTTCGCCATCCACTGTAAATTGGATTGATTAATATCGCACTAAGAAATGATTAATAAACAACAAAACAAACAGTCGAAGAAAGAAATTCAGTTTGTTAAATTATAAC
The DNA here is from genome assembly GCF_943734635.1 of Anopheles cruzii. Taxonomy (NCBI): domain Eukaryota; kingdom Metazoa; phylum Arthropoda; class Insecta; order Diptera; family Culicidae; genus Anopheles; species Anopheles cruzii. The sequence goes on from NC_069145.1 coordinate 52,301,822, forward strand.
CAAAACACAATCAAAACAAAGCATCCATTTTCGAGAAGTAGCTAATAAAAACTCCACAACACCACACGTTAAACGCATCTTGGCACGGTTTTTATGCACGGAACGATTGGCGGCTAAACGGACGTAGCATAACCACGTGGTGGTTGCAACTCGGCTGAGTGACAAAATTGAACGACATTGTTGCAATGATTGTTGCGTTTTCCCTTCTTTCTTTCTTTGTTCTCTTTTCTTTTGGCTCGTTTTACCTTGCTGGCTGTTGCTCGGGATGTGTTATGCGCGCGCGTTGTGTGTGTTGTCCGACGTCCGCGTGTTGCGGCCACCACGATGTTTCACCACCACCCATCTGCTTGCCGCATCACCCCGCATCCGCACCCCGCGGGCGATTTGCAACCAAATCGCGCCCCGTGCCGCGTGCCCCGTGTCCGACGCCTCAGAACCATTCCTTACCGACCGATTCGACTCACGTAGGATTTCCCCAATGATGCCACGACCTGATCCAGTGCGGGTGCTGCGGTGGGAGCCGGGCGGGGCGGAGAGGGCCACGCTAGTAGTGCGCTCGGCTGCACCCCGGCGGCGGCGGCGGTCCGCTTCCGGGTGCCCCCGACGCGGCACCCGCTGTTCCGGCGGAACGATCTCTTCCGCATGAACCGGGCCCTCGCCCGGCACCCCGACAGCGACCTGGATGATGACACCGAGGACGACCCCAACGAGCCGGCGACGACCCTCTCCACGGCCACGATGGCCCCCGTCACGGTCAGCATCATCGAAACCGAACCGCGACCGGATACGGCGCCCATCCCGAAGGCCTAGGTCCGGCCGGAAATGCGCGATCAATTCCTCCCCCAGGGGGCGCAATGGGCGAATGGTTCGAATAAACTGATCCCTCGCCACTGAACAGTATTTTTATGTTAAGTCATGTTGGACGGCTGGCGGCTGGACACTACTGAGCACACTGAACGTTGCGTACAACGAAGAAATAAACAAACACCGAGAGACACCACACACACACACACCCAAACAACACACTGCAACGGACCATTAGACACGGATCGAGCTCACGGATGGGTGAAGCAGAACCGTGCGCCTCCCAAATCGCTCGCCCGATAGGAAACGCATAAATTGGTTCCACTATTGATTTACGTCAATTGTTGTGCAGCGTAAAATGTTGCAAATACGCCACGCGAACAACGAACTCGGTCTTTGTGATCTTTTCAACTGAAAGAGAACTAACACAAACATATACACACACACGGCGAAAACGGCCGGCACTAATGATGGTTTACTGCTTTTCCGTTCCTATTTTGCGTGGCTACAATCGTTTAATCCTTGCCGCGTTCTATTTCCCGATTCCTCGCCGTTTTGCTGATGGCCGCAAGCTCAAAAACGAAAACGCTGGTAATTGAATCCATCGAACTTGCACAGTGTCAGTGAGCTGAATGGATGGTTCGTACGTTTACGACCAATTGTTCCCGGTTTAGTGCGCATCCTTAGGCGGTCACTCCAGGTGAATCGAGGGGCACTAAAATTAGGGAACGGAAGCAGAAGATTAGCGGCTTACTGGAACGAGCGAATGTTTCGTGGCATTTTATCCTACGCTGATACTTTGAATAGAATCGATTCACGAAAAGTACATTTTGAGATTTGGCCCATTTTTATTTGCCTTATTTCATTTTATACACGTTTAGTAATCATCGTTGTATTAATTTTTTGTTTTACCAGCGAAGTCGAGGGACAGAATTGTTTTCCCCAATGACAAGTATTACCATCATACAGGAAGTTGCGTATTTAAGTAATTCTTTTTACCATCATTGTTGTGCTAGAAGTAGCAAGTGCCAAAGATTTGATACACCTTTCTTCAAACAATATATTTAGTCCTTTTTTAAATTTTTTTCTTCTATCAACATTTCAATATTTAAACATTATTAGATATTGCATAAATTGTTGATGTGTAAAATATTTCATATTTCAGTCCATACTCATTTTGGTTTGGACACAATTTGTTAGGCGTTCAAGATGAACGTTTCGTTTGATTATTTTGTTAAACTATCTTGTTAATGACCAAAAGGTTTACCAAATCGTAATTGCTGACGGCATGTGAATTGTAAAATTTCTTAAATAGTCATGTATAACGATTCTGTGATAATGAGAATAAATTTGATCGCTGGAATCGATCGATGGAAAATGATCAAAAGAACATGCTTCAAAATCAAGAGTTTAAAGAACGACAGACAGATTGAATCGCAGTTTTACCAACGTTTAAACAAAGGGTTCGCCATAGATCACTAGTGTTAAAAGTTACCACTCAATTGTGAGAGATGCAGGGCCAAGATGCAGTTTTGTATAATAATTGAAGTGTAGGCAAAAGTATGCGAGCGTTCCATATATGGATTCGAGCGATTCGTTTTAGCCTAAACGTATACAGAGGAAGCAACAGAGCATACTTTCGCAAGGGCAACATCTTGCACGGTAATACGTACTTATTTGTAAAAATCACGAACGAAAGTAAATACTGCAGTTACTAGGTGGCGAAGGCGATGTTACGGATTAACCACGCAGGCGGTAGGCAAAAGTGTAGAAAAATATATTTTTTCACCTACACAAAATGATTTATTATGAGGTTGCACGCCATAGGGTGGCACATAGATACTACACTATCAACGATTTTGTCAAATTGTCTCATTGGAATGTTGACCGGTAGCACCACAGGGAAGGATTTTTATGCATTGATGGCTGATAGCATAGTGGCTGGGTTGAGCAAGATTAATGATTTTTTGATGTTTTAATGAAACGTTTATTGAAGGTATTTACGAAAGAGTGAGACAGAAGAAATAGACGAAGAAGAAAATTTAACACGAAGGTCAATCCCATGCCATCTGAAAGCGAATAAATTATGTAACGGCAATAAAAATCTATCATCTTTGTTGTTATTTCGAGAAAGAAAAATGTTCACACGGAAACATTTGTAAGCCGCATGTCGTAAGTAAGCAAGTCTTTTTGAAGCAAATTAAAAATGTCTGCATGCTTTCCTACAGAAACTTTCACAACTGCTGTAAAAGCAATCTTAACTTTATGCCATATTTCAATTAATTTAATTTCCGTGACGTTTCACCAGAGTTTTCGGTCAACGCCGATCTTGGCGCCGCCACTTCAATAAGCGTCGAAGGTGCCTTTAATCGCTCAATTACTTACCTTACGTAATACCCTAATCGCTTTGGCCGTCGTCGAAAAGTGGCACGGATGCTGACGACAAACGCAAACTCGAAAAGTTGGGCTTTGGTAGGAAACTTTTCTCCTGTTTTTGCTCGTTGCACCTAGGTTGGGTGGCACAGGAGAACAGAAACGATTGGCCCAAACTCAAGTGAGAAAACCAATATTGTGGATGTGGAAGATTGTGATACCCAGTAACGCCATTTGCAGGTTACGGCTTTTCATTTTGAAGCTATCTCATTGTTTCTAAGTGCCAAGCTACTTTCTATTGCTATTTCCGTTTAGAAATAACATCTGTTTCATTGCATTTAACCTTCCCAAAACCTTATCACATCGACCTCCGCGAGGATGAAATTATTCGTTCGCGTCCTTTGTCATCGCCTTTCATGAGCTTTTTCGTCCCCTGCTTAATATTCGTAGCACGAGTAAACATCTTAATACAAGAGCAACGCGCTCAAGTACACAGATTTTACATTGGCTTTTTTATGATGCTTTTACTGTGCCTTGTATTAACCGAAACCAAACGATTCAATTTTTTCGAATCTCGCTGAAAACGGCAAGCGGAAAAGTTTCATGTGTATTGCGATTGCATACATTTAGGCGACTTTGCTAAATAGCGATATCGGTTCTTACCGGTTGTGAAGAAAACCGTAACCGGTTACATTTTTTGAATCCTTTGCCGCGAGTTTCGCGATTAGTCATCATTACATTTCATTTTAAAATTAAAATAATAAGTTATATCGATCATTTCCGTATTAAAACACTGAAACGAATTATTCGTTTATTCTTCACTTCTATTACGCTGTGTTACTTTCTACGACCTCTCAAATAAATTACAACCGCAAACGCAAAAATATATGCAGCAGATCATTTGGCGTCACGCACGTCTCTGCGTCCTAGCCATTCATTCCTTTCATATGTCCTTTGGTTAGAGCACGGATCCGGTCCAGCCACACAGCACATCAGCTACTTCTCGCCATGTTACCCTCCCCCACCGGTTCCCGGATGGTGCAACTGTCTCTCGCTGAGACACTTATAAAACCGAGCAGAGAAATATGTTCTCATAGTTTCGTTCGTTCGTTCGTTTCGTTCCAACGCTCCTGCTCGGGACTTATGGCACAAGGATCCCAGAATAGTTTCACTGTCATTCTCCCCTGTCTGCGTAATGCGTAAGCTCTTTTTGTGGCGCTACGCAGCACCACGTAACTTGTTCATTTGGGTATCTGAGTTGAGCAATAATTCAATCGACAACCTCCGGCACCCCTGCGACCTGCGCCGTCTGCGACGGTGGCCTGATCCGGTAACAAGGTTAGCATTACCTGCCAATCGAGTTATCGCCCCATCAAGCTTAGACGTAGCTTTCCTGTCGGTTCTTATCCAGCGTAATGACCGCAGCACCGTTCGAGTCCCTCTGGATGGTGAGCCGGGTGATGTGTGGAGAAGGAACCTCACCCGTCGCTGCCTTCGCTTCCGCTCCATCCACCGGAGGCGACGAGCCGGAGGTGATGGGCGGGCGTGAAGATAGACTTTCATTGAACCGCCGGCTGATGTACGAGATGTCACGGTAGTGCTCACTGGCACCGTCCAGCGTGCGCTCGATGCGTGCAAACACGGGCACGATGGTGGACTCGATGAGCTCGCAGGACGAGCTGGCGGACAGCGACCCGCCGCCCATCAGCCGCGACAGAACGTGCAGGATGTGTTTGATGACTTTGCGCTGGGCCTCGCACTCCGTTCGGTTCGGCAGCTTTTCGAAGAACTTCTGGTTGAACACCGACACGAGGAAGCCGACCAGGGCCCGGCTCGCCAGATGATGGTGGCACTTCCAGTTGGCGGACATGTTGTACAGGGACGCGGTAAACTGCTCCTGTGTGACGAGAAGATAGGGTAGAAAACCGAACGGTGGCGGCTGTTAGTGATCGAATGATCCTTCGAATGCAGTGCATTTTTTGGCCAGTGCGGCTTAGCTAGGATTTTTGGTCCACCAACCATCAGATTGATGCCATTCCATCAAACGCGAATCAATTCACGCCAACATATCATTCGCTGTCACGCTGGTGATAGTGATTTGCACACCGAAAAACGGACCGAACCCACGACAGAGACCCCGGGGAAGAAGCTGGCACGCCTCCAAACACGGATGCATACGCTACGGATGGGCAATCCATCAATTGGTGTCCCGCTCGCTCTCGCTACGCAACGGCGCACTTCCGGATCATTTTTCATCGGAACATTACAATGACCCAATAATGGTACGATGCTGATTCTCGATTTTTTTGTTGTTTTTTCTTTACCCACAAATTGATTGCATCAATCAGCGGGAGACGCGCACCAGAGCACTGCTCTAAACGTTAATTTAATTTTCCAATGCAGCGCAGTCATCCTCTCGAAAGATCGTTCCATACATCACGTCCCACACTGCGCTAATCGAATGTCCTTTGCAGGGCGATCCGACCCCGGGTGATTAAATGGCAATTGATATCGCCCCACAGGACAGTGCGATAATTTACTTTCTGCAGCACACACTCGCACACGACAACCCGTCTTGTGGTGCCAGCCTAACGATGATGATTGCAGTGAGCGCGTCTCGGACGCTTTTCACCACTGCAGGACTCTTTTATCTTTTTCCGATTTTCCACACACTTACGTAGAGAAAGATGGACGTGCCCGGGCCACGGCGCTCGGTGGCGGTTTGCAATTTGCTGACCGTGTCCTGGGACATCAGCGAGTAGACGGCCGTCGGTTCGATGCGCGTCATGTTGTTCAGGCAGGCGGCACACAGCAGCAGCGTCTGACAGCAGGTCGTCTTCTCGATGATCTCTACGCTCCCCACCCGCGTCGTTGCAGGTTGCAGCCGTTTGCAGTTTTTCATGTTTTTCAATCGAATCATTATTATTTCCGTACACCGACGTACGTACGCCATCATCGCGTGCGGAATGTCGACGGAGGCACACAGGATGATATAACATGGATGAGAAATGTGAAGAGAAGAAAAGGCACACAATGAGATCACAATGAAATTAATACGCGTCGCGTCCGGCAGAAAGCAATTTACAGCCGACCAAGGCCGACCAAGGTACTCGGCCCAGTCCCCAGCGACTCCTCGACGGTTCTTGTTACTACCGCCGGCAGCTAGCAGCTTAGAAAAATTAATGTTTGCAATTATGAATACACACATCTTCGCCCTGCTGGTTCGCCCTGCTGCGAATGAGCTTTCTGGCGCGCGATGGCCGCGGTCATCAATTTAATGTTTAAAAGCGCTAATGATGGCGTAACAGATCTGGTGCTAGAAACCATCGACCAATTATTGTTCGATATGATTCTTGTGGCAGATGATAGGATCCTAAACTTGAAGGCTACCAATTAGAATTGTTGGTACGAAAACATGGAACTGGTTTGAAATAAATCTTTCCAAATCTTTTCTCAAATATACAGTGGATGGCGAAATGCCCCTTAGCTCATGAACATTTAAATAATATGTGAAAATATGAGTACATCTTCTATTTGAATGGCTCTTTTGAGACGTTGAACATTAGTTTGGGGTTCTAAGACTAAAATGTGGGCGATAAAATGACATTCAGATGTAATCTAGTAGGCTTGTGCGGCCATTTGTGGCCATAGGTCAATTTGAGCTCGGCGAAAATAACCTTAGTTTAAGTTTGAAGTCTGAAGTTTTCAGTTTTTCACCCCAATTTCCTTCGTTTTGCTCAGTAAAGCAGATGGAGTACATTTTTTAAATTTATGAGCAACAATAACGTGATGTTTTACATGTTTTAATATGCAAAATGCAGAATTAAAGCTGAGAAACGCATGATGAAGAATTCACAAGACATTATGCTGTTTCTCAGCTTGAAATATGCTAGAACCCTTTTAATATCCCAAGTTTACCAATTAATAACGTAAATTAGTTATTAATATGAGTATTTTATGTATTATACGTATTTTCGACAAAAGCGAGCAAGCAATCGGCAAAATAATCAAGCTGTATGAAAATGAAGGTCGTATTCATCATATTAAAGTTTGTGGCCGCAAGAAATCAACACCAAAACGAGTTAATAAACGTATACAACTCCCTTCCGTGCATATCATTCGACGTAGCCTATAGCATGTAGACAAATCTGGCCTTGTTTTCAACAAAATTTCGCACCTAACCAAGACCAATTCAAAAAAAAAATAACGGTATTTTACTATCGACATGTTTAGAAACATCCCTTGTTGTGAGAAAAGCTTTTTTGGAGTGATGAATCTTTGGTATGATTCACCTCCCATTATAAGGAGTTGAAATTTTCTGCTATAAGGGACCTGAATCATTATTAGGAAACAAATTACAACGGTATTATGTTCCAGCGCTGCATTATTTACATGAAACCTACAAGTTGGTGAGCTTTCCTGGGCATGGTGACTCGAAAGCTGATCAAAAATCGACGAAAGAAAAATCATTCAAGATGGAACAAGTCTTATTGGTGAAGATTTCCCCGGACCACAGGATAGTGCGGCAATCCACAAGCCAGAAGTAGTCATGTAGTAGTAGTATCTCGTGGATGATAATATCAAAGTTTTAAGGTATTAACCTCTTTGTTCAGACCGGCCAACCATTGAAAACATGTGATTATTCATGAGCTTTAGAGTATGCGTAAAGATCCCACTCAATTTAACAGAATTAGCTAAATTAATCGGACAAATCCATACCAAAATAATATATGAGGACTGTACAAAAGGCCACATAACAAAACCAGGATGTTTGGCTACACTGCCTGGCCGGAATGGTATGCATTGCGGATACTAAACTTGTTTTCGCCGAAGAGAAATTTGGCTTGTTCCAAATATGTTTGACCAAAAATTTTTTCTTGCATCAAATATCCCAAAATACATCAAAACTATCATTTATAAATCTTATTTAATGTTTTTGATTGATTTTTTGATTGACTAAAGCATATTTTTCATCTTCATATTTCCAAAAATCTTTTGTGTTCTTCAACTAAGGTTAATTTCGCCATCCACTCTACACTAATCGGGCCATTGAGCTATAAAATTATGCGCTAAACCTAAGGATTCTACGTTCCTCGTTTCATTGCTCGTTTCTATTGCTTCAGTTTTCAAACGCTTCATCTCTCCAGCGAACCGTGCTTACCGGTGATGGCTTCGACGATCGAGTGGACATGCTGCTTTAAGCCCTCCAACCGATGGTCATCACCGTGCCAGGGGGCCGTGATCTGGGTCAGCACGGAAACCGCCTCCCGTAGCTCGGGTTCAGTGCGCTCGGTCCGACCGCACCGCGCGTCCGTCACCAGAATGTCCCTCAGTACCTCCAACCCGTCGGCCCGCTCCAGTTGCCGGATCGTTTCCGTCGTCGAACAAACGGTGGCCAGGGCACGCAACGACAGTGCCCGGATGGAGGAAAACTTTGACTCAACGCACACCAACAGCAACGCACGGGCCGTATAGTTGGAGATGAACGCATCGTTCAACGAGGCCAACCCACTGTAGTCGACGTTCGAAAGGGTCGCCACGTAGCTGAGGTTCGAGCGCAGGATCAGATCACACTTGGTGCTCTCCAGCGTGTCGACGATCACCTTGACCAAGTGTTTGAATATCAACCGCACGGTGATGAGGAAATACCGCTTCACGATCTGCACTTCCTCCTCGACCGAGCGATAGTCAAAGTCCTCCGCGTTGGCGGCCGCTATCCGCAGATCGGTCGTCATGTCGACCAGCGACTGACTGTTTTCCACGAACTTTCTCCGATCGTCCTTTTCGGCCGGCTCGCGCCCTATGTAGTCGTTGCACTTCTGCTTCGCGACAAACTCGTATATATCACTGGCCAGACCGTGCACGAAGGGGGCCACTTTTTGGTAGATTTCCTTCTCATCGTCGTCGTCGTCTTCAGCGGCGGCGGCGGTGGCTTCCTGCTGCGATTGGTACGTTTTGATGGCCGCAAACAGCTTCTCCACCCGCTCGAACGCCCCCTGCAGCGCGGTCACTTTTGCCTGCAGATGCCGAATAATCTTCACCGCCACGCCCGACGTCATCCGCATCGTACGGCCCGCTTCGACGGCGATCGATTTGGTTTGCAAGATCGACATCACCTCACTGTGGCACCCGAACCGGAGTGCATCGAGCCAGCCCTGAACGGCCGGCATGTGTCCGTTCAACAGCGGGTTATCGTAGATGGTGTAGCTGAGGGCATGCTCGCTGCTGCTGGCACTCGAGTGATCCGGCCCGTCGTAGTAGCTTTCTATCGCACTACCGGCCGGAGCGCCTACCCGTACGGGCTGCGCAACGGGTGATCGTTGCGTCGGGGAAATGGGCAACGATCGGTACAGCTTCGATTGATGCTTGATCGGTGTCGACGTTCCCGCCGGATACAGCTGCGAATAGGTCGGTAACTCCCGGCGGCCTTCTCGCCGGAACTTTTCGCTCCGATCGCAGTTCGCATCGCTCGCTGGCCGCGTTCGTTCGTTCAACTGTCGGCTGGTGTTTAGTATTTTCTTCGACGCGCCGGACTCACTGTCGAGGGATTCCGGTTCCGCGACCGTTTCCCCGAGAAGGTTCGACAATTCGCTACTGTCGAGAGATATCATCTCCTCGCTCGAGTTGCTGAGCTGATCGTTGAGGTTACGCTTCACGCGACTGTTCCGGGTGATCACTCGACCACGCTTCAGCGAGATGCTGCCGCCACTGCGGGGACTTTCCGAGCCGGCCTGCTGACTAGAACCGGCCGCCGGCGCCTCTTCGTACGACAGCCGGCGCCCTCCAGGAGCCGGATCGGGTTTGTCGTCCCTGCGGATTGGAGCCGGCCGTCGGATGACCGTCGGTGGGGTCGGTGCTTCACTGTTCAGGGAGGGTGAACGCTGGAACAGCAGCTCGTCGTTGATGCTTCTCTTTGGCGTAAGCTTATCGGGGGATTCCTGTGACTCGTTGGCACTACTCGCGGGGCCACCACCACCGGGTGGTGACGTTTCCGTATCGGAGAATCCCGAGTCCTGTGGACAATGTGAACAACGGTTAGTCGATGGACTGCATCTGCAAACTTCGTGCAATTTGTACCTGACTTTTGTGACTCGCTGGACTACCCTGACGGTTAGCTTCGGCCCAAACATTGGCGCCACTAGTGGCTGGGTCCGCCCGCTGCTGCTGCTCTTCGATCAGTTCGTCTTCCTCTTCCAGATCGTGAAACGCGGGATAGTGTGTGCGGCCCGGCATCCCTGTGGGGTGCGAGTACGCCATCGCCGGAGGACCGTACGTTCGAAAGCGGTCGCCACTCGTCATCATTCCACCGATCGCGGGCGGCTCATTACCAAACCAAACTTTACTCTGCGAACGCTGAAAGTTGGAACGTGACATCTGCAAAGAAACAATGTTTTGGAGAGTGACTTGTAGCGACCTCGTCATAAGGATTTAAAATAATCGAGCAACACCATCGAGTAGCACGGTCGAGCAGATTCGTCGAGCAGCGTTAAAAAATAATATCAAGTATTCATTGACCGTGCATTCGTCGTGCAATCGAAGATTATTCAAAGTAGTTCAGGTGTGACACTCAACGCATTCGGAAGCACAAAACCATATCTCCCGATCACAAAAATAAAAATTAGGAAATAACAAGATTTCAACAGACTTATTTGAAGATTGTATATTCTAGAAGTTTCACCGTTTCCATTAGCAGGGAGCTCAAACCTAACGCTAACGGCACAAGCGGAGGTCAATCATCTGTCCACCGCAGAGTGTGAACTGTTTGATGATCAGCTTAAAATGCACAACATCTCCTGCTAAATAACTGGCCACAGTGGCCGCTACGCCCTTGCTACGCCACCGCCGCCGCTGCTTGTTATATTGAGTTAAATTAATTCTAATTTCGCTCCTGTTCCACTCCTGCTGTGGCTGGCTGGGTGTGCAAACATTAGCCCACCGGCCCACACAGCCACCCCGCATTAAACACAAAACACAGTCCTCCGAGGAGACCACCCAACAATCCGCGCGGCGCGCGTCGGAAGGAAAGGAAAACAAGCACTTTTTCCGAACACTGCGCGGCGCGCGCCATGTTTGCGTTACACTTTGTGCGAAATCTACGCTCAGCCAGCCTCAGGTTCTGGAAGCTGCGGAGGCAGCGTGCCGTGGCGTGGCCACGGAACGGAGCGCGATGAACGGGAGGTGTGCTTTGCTGTAATGTAAATTCGCCTCCGTCTGAGCATTTCCCGCGCCGCGGCCCGTCTGCGATTATGGAAAGCACTCGACTCGATTTTAGCGCAGAAAAGCGCTGTAGCGCGCGGTAATAGCAATAATTTATCCATTCCCTCCACCAGACACGGCACGCGATGTCGTACCAACCCCCGAAACTTGAGCACGAATTTTCCCACCGGTCAGCCCGTTCGGTGGACCACTAAATCAACGGCGGATGCGGCCCCCACCAAAACGGACCACTTCAAGTGCTCCATCAGCAACTTTTGGTGCTATTTTTATCCTTCCCGAATCCTGGCCACTTTTTGTGCTACTTTTGGCTACTTGTGTGGCGTGGACGCACAATTTGTTTTATGTTCGTTTCTATGCAAACGGTGACAACGGTGTGGCCAATAAAACACTCCCCGCACACACTTACGCCGTTCCGGGGCCGTTGACTCTCTGGTGTGTGGCAACTTTTCACCTTTTTTGTCTAGAAACTTCCACTACCGACCTATCACGGCTTGAGGCAAAAATGCAAGTAAAGCTGCCACCGAACGGTGTAACTTTCCGCCGCGCACACCGGGGATTTTTGAAAAAATCCTGCCCAACGGCCACACCGAGAGCGTCAGCATAATGCTCAGTCGATCGGTTGGCCGGCGCATAAGGAGCAGATGTTCCGATTCGTCGCCGCCGGTTTTCTCCCCCTGGTTGATGCAGCATGCAATCGGGAGAACCGTTCGCTTGCCTTGCCATGTCCTTACTGCACACAGGACAATGTGGTGCGCATGTGAGTGTGTGTGTGTGTAGCGCGATCACAGGGCACGATTGTAGGGTGCCGCTTCATTCACGCGTATAGGGTCTCTGTGGCAAAGCAAAGCAGCCGCGATTTAATTACGGAACCAACAACCCTCCAGAGCCAGAGCGACCAAGTACGGAACGGTTGCGTACGGAATACGGCGGGGAACCCTCTCCTGTGGTAGCGCCGCAATGGATGGATGTATTAGTGCGGGAAGTCCTCGCGGGCTTCTCAGGGTCCTCGGTTTGTGTTGGCAGATTTGGCACACAGTCCTTTTCCCTTTGCCGCATGAAATCGAAAACCAGGGGAGGTGCTCTAGCTAACGACTTTCAATCCCATCGCCAGGTGTGACGCCAGGCTCAAAACGCCCGGGAACACCGGGAACACCGGAAGCGAAGCCAGCAAGTCAGTCGGAGCGGGGTTTTTATTTCTCTTTCCGTCTTCCCGAAGCATAAACTGGAATTTTAAAGCCCTCATACATGGTTCTAATTTGATGCATTGCAATGTGTTTAATCCATCCGTAAATCATCTCGTAGGAGCGAATTATTTTGCAATTTTCGTCGTTTTCGATGAGCCCCGGCTAACTTTCTTACTCTAAGTAAAGTATCCAGAATTTTGAATTTCCGCGAGTTAAGTAAATTAGATTTTCGATGTTTTTGTGGCGTTATGTTGCTACTCAATGTCACTCACTTATGCCGAAAAGTTTGGCCATTTTGAATGCTCAATTAATTTTTGATAGCATTTTTACTTGCACGTGTTTCGGATCATCTTCGATTTTTGTGTATTACAAAAAATGGACAGCAAAGAATCTGTATCATATTTTGTATGAAAAACAAAATAAAATGCGCGGACGCATTCCGAATGTTGACTGCGGCTTATGGTGAAGTTATATCGGTAGCCCAAAATGCCTTTATCGATGGTTCAAAATGTTCTTAGGACCGAGAAGGTGTGAACGACGAAGAGCCAAGTTCGGTCGGATGTGAAGGTTTTGCTTACAGTTTTCTTTGATTACAAGGGCGTGTTGCATCATGAGTTGTTGCCAAAGAATAGAACGGCCAATTAGAAATATTACCTGTAACTTATGCGCAATTTTCGCGAAGCAATCCACCACAAACGCCTGGAAGCTGTTTCTGCGAGAATTTTTGACCAAAACAACACACTAATGATGCCACAAGCCACAGTATTCCCCAGATCTGACCCCGCTGTGACTTTTTCTTGTTCCGGAAACTGAAGAGCCATATGAAAGGAAGACACTACGCTACGCTTTTGGGATATAAAGTCGGCATCGACGAACGAGCTGAACAAGATCACAAAAAATGAATTTTTTGAAGTGTTTCGAGGATTGGAAAAAAGGTTAGCACAAGTGTATAATATCTGATGGGGATTACTTTAAAGGGGATAAAATATGTAGATGTTCATGAGTTAACCAATATTTAAAAAATAAACTTCCCAATACTTTTTGAACAGACCTCGTAAACGTTTAACGATAAGCTGTGTGGCTCGTCCGAGGATCATCCGCCTGTGCTACGCCGATTCATCGGTTTTCCATACGAACCGTGAAAGTGCATCAAACTTGGTTGCAAAAGTTTACGTAGAAGTATAAGTAAAAAATGAATGAAATAAATACTACTGTTACAAAATTGTCAACAAAGCATACAATTTGTTTGCGTAATGATAAAATAGACCGGATTTGTGGAGATACCGTTCTTGGTTCAACCTTAGTTCCTCACGATGTTTTTGCATCACTATTTCATGATCAATTCGTCGTCTTTTCGACGGAAACTCGACCCAGAGCGGCAATTGCCGTATTGCCTCTGACTTAGCACCATGTGACTTCTGGCTATTCGCTGGACTAAACCATTCCCAAAAAGAACATTTCGGACCTTTTCGAAAATTGCAACAATCGTAGACATAGTTGTATTGTAAAGAGCAGAGATTATTTGAGTGATGATGACATAGATTTAGAAGAATAACCAAAGAATTGTTGAGTGATACGCGAATTCCCGACATAGTTTAGCCACAATAGTAAAATATTTATCAAGTGCTCCGCTTCGTTTGAAACATATACCCTTCGATAGATGCTGCTAAAAACACCGATTTCCGTCCTGAACACACCTTGACGCGGTAATTGATATAATTTGTGGTTTTCCGACCAAATATGCCATCCATAAGTATCGCACTCACTTTCACAGTGACATTCACGTTACATCCTCTTCATACCCCCCAAGTATTTAACTAACCCTTGCCGAACTTTCTCGTCTTGGAAGGACGTAGTTTATCCGTTCACCGATCACTAGAACTATGTCACTATTAACTATCACATCTCCCACACGGTGTAAAGCACCGGATCGTCGACAACAAAGTGCAGGAAGCTGTGGAATTCTTCAGAATTAGATGCACTTACGTCGCGTAACGATCGAGCAACAATTTAGCAACAGCACTCAAGGCAACATTCCCCCCTGAGGACCGGACGCGGCGCGACTGCAATGAGTCATCGCACGAGTCGCGCTTGACACACTCTGAAGGGCTACGCGCCGTGGGGCTGCTACCGTGTTGTCTATTGGTTCTCGTTAAACTACCCCAGCGTAGAGAGGGTTGGATTCGCGACCCCACTACCTGACGGGGGGCACCATTTTGCTTTATCTCGAACGTTCTGATGTTAGCTTGAAGGCGCCACGGGGCAGCCGGCGCCGTGTACGGAAGTCGTTCGAATGTTTCTACAATGAATCGATTAATGGCATCCCTGGCTGGCCCTGGATGGCCAATATGGAGTGTCAGGGCGGCCGGAGCTGTGGAGTCCTCACGCTGACCTTATCAGGAACATGCTGTAAAGTGCGGCACAATAAAACCGCTGGCTTGGCCGGACAAAGACTGGAACAGCGACCCAGCTGTGGGTTGCTGCTGTTGCAGCAAAACTGAACCCTTCCGCCCAAAAGTCGCCGGTTGATCCCCGGGAGAGTTCTACGGTTCGACCACTGGCCATCCGGCGGGTGGAGCAAAAGTTTCTTTCGGAACTGTCGGAACAATCGGAAAGCCCGGAACATGGAGTCACTGCAAACGCATCCGACGCAGAAACTCGTTAACTTTCGCCCTCCATTGGAGCATCTGTGGACCAGCAAAAAAGGCACCTTCCATACTCCGGAAACCGAAACCAATAAACCCAGACTCCAGTGGAACCGTAAACCGTATCTCCCAGCACCGAGCCGACGTTTGGAAGTCTGAGGCGAGCGGCAAGGAACCTTCGCCAGAATGTGGTGCGTGGTTTCTTTCGGAAAAGGTTGCCCCTGCATACTCCGATCCGAATACTCTCAAGAATGGTGTTCCGGAGCGATGTAATGTGATCCATATTTCGCCATACATCGACGACGACGCGTGGCATCATTATCGCGCTCAGACGCTCGCGGTTTGTGTATTACCAATCGGCCCACGTGTCCCGGAGCCTTCGCGTAATTATGTTTGCGAATCGCTCGCTCCTAGCTGGCGCGCGCATCATTATGGCACTCATTAGTGTAATAGAGCGCAAAGTGAATCAAATTTTCGGAGGCTCAATCTCCCGGGGAACCCGGGGAGACCAACGCCTAAACTTCTGCCGATTCTCGCGGTACATGCTCTGCCGCTCGTTCGGGCGTTAGGACGTAACTAAAACTTTTTCCGTAGCCCCCCCGAGGGCCCAAGGGAACCGCCGCCAGACTTTCCGGAAGCGGTACGGTACCGGTTCCGCGCGACCAAACCAGGCTGCTCGCCGAGGATTTCGGGAACAATTCAGTCGTGTTCAGTCGAGTGCGCCTGGAACCGGCGGCCTGTCGGTCGGCCTTGGGGTTGATAATTAGAAATTTCGTTATCACCGATTACCGAACCTTTGGCGGGGCGACAGCAGCACTTCCCGGCGTAAGGCACCCAATTAACAGCTCCGTGAAGAATCCAAACCGCTGCTTTAAACGGCGGCGACGGTGGCTCCAGGTCGCCTAAAAAACCCGGCCCGGCTTCGACGGGTGCAGAATATGCAAACTGCAGTACGTGCCGGGCATCGGAAATACGATTCGCCGGACGCCCCTTTTCAGGAGTTCTCCAGGGCCTCCCCGTCACCGAATATGAATTATCGACCACTTTATGAGGGCTCAAATCCCGGTTCCCGGTGTGCATCGTGCGCTACTTCTCTGTATTGCGCGCCGTTACGAATCGAAATGGAATAAAATAAATATTAATTCCCCCTCGGCGGGCCGATTCGCGAGAATCGCGAAGGTGAAATATGAATAATGATGACGGGACGACGCCCGTGGCTAATGCGCGCGCCCGATGACGCGTCCCGCCGAGAAGCCCGGTTACGTCAGCCCAGACTCCGGACTCCGGACAACACACAATGCCACGCCGGCCAAAACCGGCATTCCGGTGGCCAGGCCATTGGCCAGGGTGGATCACGATGTGCCCACCGAACCGGGGCTTAATTGCTGCACCGCGTGGACACGTGGCTGACGTCACCAGCTGATGCGTCCGGTGGTCAGGTGGCAACTATTCCGGTTTTCCGTGGCCCTGGCCCTGGACTGGTGAAAGTGTCGGAGCCGGTATCTGGAGCGCCAACGATTGCAGCCGATTGCTCTGTTCCTTTTACGCTACGTAGGGGCCGGGGCCGGGTCTGGCCGGCAACCACCAATCATTTTCATCGCGTGGCTCCGGGACCGCGTGTGTAGGTTATGAATATTTATCGCCCGCGCCCGCAGAAGCAGAAGTGCTGGAATGGTTCACGGTCCGCAGGAGTATCGCAGGACCACAACCAGGACCACCATCATGCCACATACTTTTGCTGGCCACAAACCGGCCATCGGGACTGGAGGCTGTAATCGGTGAAAGTAACGAATGGCGAGCGCGCGGACCTCGAAAGTGAATTAGAACGTTCCGGTTGGTCCGGTCGGTAGTTCGCTGCAGCGTTTCTGGTTCATCGGGTCTTCCTTCCTGCCGTTGGGCGTTGGGGAGTGCCCCCCAAAAACAATTCCCTGACCTGGACATTGCTGGAACAAGTGGTGTTTTGTACACTGTGCATCATAATGCTCTCATGTCTTTTAATGAATTAAGTAGCGGCGGCTGATCTGATTCTATTACAGTGATAGACATTCGTATAGCCGCAGGTAGTTTTTTTCCAGTTTTTTCAAAAGTGTAACTTGATTTAAATTGTTTGAATAGACTTTTTAATTTGCTACAGCATTATTGATGATATACTTGGAACCAAAGGAAGAAAAAAGTTATATTTTTGGAAAAAAATAAAGAAAACACAAAATGTACGTGGACATTCGTATAGCCGCACTTTAAGAAAAACATGTAACAAACCATCTTGCTTAAAGTTACGTGGTATTTTATATTTGGTGTTTCAACCCCCATTTCTTATCACTTCAAATATGCGGTTTGGCATAGATTCCGACAATTTTTCAATGGTTTCCTTGTCGATATTATTCCAACACTCTTGAATGGCCGCACGTAAGCTTGAGATGTTATCGAATTGCCGTCCATTTGCATAAACCTGCCCAGCTAATATACCCCATAGGTTGTCAATGGGATTGCAATCAGGACTGCATGCTGGCTATTCGAGGAGAGGGATATTTTTATCCCTTGAATTCTCGGGAAACATGAATCGACGCATTCTCTTGTTGGAATATTTGGTCTTCATTCCCGTCAATCTCGAGGTGAGGAATTAAAACGTCTTCTGGTAGCTCCAGATACATGGCTGAATTCATTCGAGTAGAAATGACGCAAATTGGAAGCTTTCCATGGCATGAGAATGCTTCCCATACGATCACACTCCCTTGTCCAAAATTTCACTTGGATCTGACAGTGTTGTTCTGTCTTGAATGATGCCAATAACCACTGTAACAGTTTGGACCATCAAGATTAAACTCTTTTTCATCAGAAAAAAATATATTTCGTCATTCCGGCCCCCATGCCATGTGCTTTCTAGCAAACTTTAGACGGTTCTCTTTATGGATACCACTTTACTTTGGCTTTCCTTTCATTTTTTTTTTCATTTAATGTTGTTGGA
Organism: Anopheles cruzii; assembly: GCF_943734635.1. NCBI lineage: Eukaryota > Metazoa > Arthropoda > Insecta > Diptera > Culicidae > Anopheles > Anopheles cruzii. Next base: position 52,320,010 of record NC_069145.1, read on the forward strand.
AGTATTCAGAATGCGTCCAATGTGTCTTTCTGTTACAGAAACATCTAATTTAACTTTGATTCGTTTGCAGGACAGCTTGTTCTGCGTTACTTCCTGTCTTATTTGCCCTTTAAGTCGCAAGGAAACTTTAGTGTTCGCCTTTGTAGCACGTTTCATACCGTATGTAGAAATCTTGTATATTTCTTATATTTTATTTTTGTGATCGGGAAGACTAGTATTATGCTTCTGAATAAGTTGAGTGTCACACATGAACTAACTTGAGTAATCTCCGATTGTGCGGAGAAAACTTTATCAAAGAATACTTGACGATTTTTTGTAAACACTGCTCGACGATGATACTCGACTGCTCGAATTCGTATACGCGTACTTTTTTCGAAAAGATATTGCTACGACGAGGTCGCTACACGTATGAGGCTCTTTCCGAACGAAATTTCGAATCACCTTCTCTGACCTTCCGATATTAGATGCAATCGAACGATTAGAACATCCATCATTGTTTAGTGATGCGATCAATCGTCGCTCTTCTTCTGTCAGCCGATTCCCAGCCGGGGCATTTTCTGTTAAAAATCACCTAAAAATCAAAACAAAGTCAAAAACAATCCCTATAATGCTTGAAATGTTCTTACTTAGTTGCACTATTTAGTGCAAATTCAAAACTTACGGCACGACACACAGATTAGTAGAATTTTGAGTTTTTGATCCACTGCGGCTATACGAATGTCCAACTTTCGCATGCACAAAACTGACGTTTTTTTCAAAGTTTATGGCACAGCGCTCACAAATACCCACATATTCCCACCATACTTCTTATACAAGCTAACCACGAATACATCAACACAAAAATAGAGTGATAACACGAATAAATATGTTTACTCGGATTTGCGGACCGTTTTTTTCTAAGATCTGTTGGTGCGGCTAAACGAATGTCTACCACTGTAGCAACAGCCACGACGACCTCGAGTCCGGCCAAGTCCGGTCCGGAATGATTAATGCACCGAACCTGTCATCGCTTCAATAAAGTCAAATATGCACATGTGAATGTGGCGCATTAATCCCGCAGGTTAGGCAGTCTTTGATCAGAGGTCCGACTGACTCAGTGGGCTGGGCCTTAATCTAGCGTGGATCTCGATGGACGTGAAGTTAAGGACCGGACTCAATTACCCAAAAACACCAAACAAACTGTCCCCTCCTGTAGAGTGATTTCGTAAACATTGCGGAATCGCATGAATGTTGAATGGCGTAGCTTCCCGAGAAGGACGTCAGGTGACTTTGATCTTCTGGCCATTAATTACACACACACACAGGTTGGTCACTTTGGTTCTACTGGACTTGTGGGTGGTGGGTTGGTCCAAGGCGCTTGGTCCGTCCGTGGCGATTCCAAATATCGGGCGGGCGCATTTAATCTGTCACGAAGTTGGCGAACTTTAAAGACCTCATCACGGGCGGGCCATCCCGACAACTCGCCTTTCGGAACTCCTGGTGGGCGAAAGCGCCCTCTGGCGGTGGTTTTGTTGGCTGTTCACGGCTCGTTCCCCCTTTCGCGGGATCGTGCTCCAGCTTTCACTCCAGCTGATCCAGGTCTTCGAGTATCCTGTTGGACCAGGAACGCCGGTTAAAAGCGGAGCGCGGTACACGCGGTGTGGTGTTATATCATTAGGCACTATCACTCATCCAGAACCGCGGAGTCCCGGGGAGGGGGCCGCTACCCGCCGAGCCATCGAAAACCATTAGCACCGAACGGTACCACGCGGCGGCGGCGGACGATGCTAAACCACTTTTAATTCTCTCACTCTTGAGGGCGACTTAAAGAGAGGGCGGCCGCGCAAAGCGCAAGTGCCGTTAGGGAATTTTGCGCACTAAACATGCCACTTCATCTTGACGAACGGCTTCGCTGGGCGGCCACCACCCCAACTTCCTGCTCTCAACCCGAAGAGACTCTCGGCCGGCCTGGGCGGCCAGGAACTTGTACCGCTGGCGGGCGGCACTTCAGTCATCGAGCCCCCTCATCTCCCCTCCCAGCAGCCAGCCAATGGAGTCCAATTTCCCCTCTCGCCACCCGGCACTGGCATCTCCACAATCTCCCAACAAACGCCGAAGTCGATCGATTTGGGGCTCCGCACACATTTCGCATACCGCGCTACCGCCATAGGCCACGGTTTCACGTTGGTCGTGTCGTGTTTTGGTTTGACGAAAGCGGCCCCCCTACCCCGCGGTCCCTGGGTCCGCGGGGTGGTGTTTGTTGTTCGACGGGCGCGCACCGGGACGGAACCGTGCTGCGTCCTCGCCGAATTCGGCCCGGTCGACCGGTTCGAAACAGTTATCCATCATCGGGTCGGGCACCGTGTCGGTGGCCGTATTCTAAACGGTTCCGAGGCACCGTTTGCGCGGCCATTGCCAACAACAACACGCGGTCCCGGAGAAGAATGGCGCGCAGTAGAACACCCAGGCCCCCCGCCCCGGTTTGGAAGGCAAGCGCAACCTCCACTGGCGCTGGCGACTGGCTGGGACTGTGGGAGGCGAAAAATGCGATCAGGATAAGCGATGAGCCCGGCCAAGAACCGTGGCTGGTAGCTTCGCATAATCGTTTCGACGTTCCAGGCCAATTGCAACACCACACTCTGGAAGTGGCTGTAATGCCGCAGCGCAGCGCATCATCGAGCGCCGGGAGATTCGTTCGCGGTTTGCATCGTTTTCTGTTCCTCCTTCCGGTCCGGAATGCATCCGGCGCCAGCAAGAACGAAACCACGTCACGGGTCGAGAATTCCGTATCCGCATTGCCAGAAGAAAACTTGGCGTTATCGGCGTAGAAAGCGTAGCATCGCGTTGGAAGCTGAGGTAGTCTCCCCTTTAAACTAGAAGGTCCTCGAAGGAACGCGCACACAACCACAATCTTATCAAACTAAACGCGAGCGTTTAACAAGAACAATTTAATTTGTGTGAATTTACTTCGTTTAGATTAGGTTGGGAAAAAGGAAATCCATTGTTTTCTCGGTAGATGGCCGTAGTGATCGACATCTCGTAAAGTATCGTTCAAAGCGTTTCAAGTTTATGCACGTCGTTAAGCTAAAGATCGGCCATAAAACAGTTTTGAACCAATGCTGGATCTACTAGTGTGTTCAATAAGTTCTTTGTCTGGACAACATAGAGCTCTGCTACGAGTCTAATTTTTTTTTTGTGATATTGGTACACTCTTCAAATGAACGTATGTGGAGTTTCATTTCAATCGACATCATTTAGTATCGACATGTCACAGTATTTTTCACAATGGAAAAAATCAAGTATCGTGCAGTGATTGAATTTTTATTTTTGAAAGGTTTAAAAGCAAAGGAAAATAATGAACGAATGTTGAAAGTGTATAAGGACTCTTCACCTTTAATTAGGGGGTTAAAAGGGGGTTTTCTGAGTTTAAACATGGTCGTAGTAGCCTTTAAGACGAACCATGTCAAAAACGTCAAAAAACAGACACAAGATCGAAAATCGTAAAACAATACAGGATATCGTATTGGAAAATCGTCGAATCACTAAAAGAGATTTAATAAAAGGCCTAGCCATTTCATTGAGCAGTATAACAAATATTGTAACTGAAGTTTTGGGTTCCTGAAAGCTGTTTGCAAAATGGGTGCCGCATTCGCTAAAAACGCATTCAAATGCATCTTTCTTGAGAACATTTAAAGCGTTTTAAAGCGATAGGATAAAGTGGATTTTATGCATCTAATCATCACTATGGATGAGAATTGGGTCTGTCACTATGATCCTGAATCGAAAAAAGGAGGTTAAGGAGTGGTGTGAACCGTTTTCTTCGGTTCCGAAACGAGTTCGTCCAGCAATTGCCTAAAAAGATGTTAGCATAAGTTTTGTGGGATGCGAATGAAATTTTGCTAGCGGATTACTTACAAATTGATAAAACAATAAATTTTGATTATTTTTGTAACCTTTTAAATCAACTGAAAGAGAAAATTCGTTAAAAAAGACCTGGTTTGAAGAAGAAAAACATCGTCTTTCATCAGGGCAATGCACCCTGTCACAAGAGCATTTCAAAAATGGCAATCCATCCAATCCATGAATCCAAGTTAGAATTGTTGGTATATCCATCCTATTCACCAGATTTAGCCTCTAGCGACTTCCATCTGTTTTCAGACCTAAAAAGAATTATGCGCGGAAAGCGTTTTTCATAAAATCGACGTCATAACAGCTGCGGAGGCGTATTGTGAAGGCGTTCCAGTTTTTTACTGCTGCAGAGACCGTGCCAGAGGCTAACGACAAAATGACGCGAAAGCCCGGTCTCTGCCGGTATTTATAGAAGTAAGCATTCTCCACCCGACGCCGGAAGTGGATAACGCCGATACCTGCGATTAGTATATAAGGAATTAAAACCAGCGACAAATGCGTTGCGAACATCATTGTATAATCGGCCGCTGAGACGTGAACTTCCAGGAAGAGAAGTGTGGAATAAAGAGGAATCGGAAAAAAACGCAACAAAAGAGTCTGGACTTCGATCATCATTTTCTACGATCCTCTACACTGCAGAGATGGAATTTAAAAATTGGAGTCTCCTTGAAACAAGTGTATTGATGTTCAGGAAAGCCATACTGAATAATAAAGTGTGTTTCAAACCACAAAAATGTGTTTTTCTTATCGAGGCAAACAACTTTTTGAACAGCCTAGTACAAAGATGCTCGATGTTTCTAATGAACTTGACGGAATGTGTATTTGGTGGGACTTGAAAGGCATCGTTTATCATGAGTTGCTTCCGTATGGCCAAACACTATATTCGGATCCCTACCCCTATTGATTGACCAGAAACATGTAAAATTGGCCAACAGAAGGGGTCTGGTGCTCCATCAGGTCAACGCAAGGCCACACACGTCCGTCAGAAACGATACGAAGCACGTAACCACGTAATACGCATAATATGATCATAAAAAATCACATTTGTTTTAATGGCTGTTATGCCGTTGATCGAAGAAGTAGTTAAGACCTACAATAAATAAATGAATAAATAATGAAAAATAAAACGATTCTAGGTTCTGAATGTTTCCCTCGTCTAATAAAAAATAAACCAAGCTACGTGAGCTTCAGTACTCGCGTGATCGGATCGAATTGAAATTTGAACAAAGCCAACAATGAGCTAACTCATATTGAATAAAAGTACATTTACGACTTGGCTCCCTGCGCACGTACGTGGGGCCGAAGTTTCCTTCGCGTGCATAAACCTTACCCAACTCAAAGCATAGCCCTCGGTCCCCCCGGGGTCGGCTCTCTAACAAAAAGGATAGAAAGGCTTCTGTCTGCTCGGTGCGTTACAGTTAGCTCACCTCGGCGCGCACTCGAGCCCCAGCCAGCTAATGGGGGAGGGCCACAGGAACATAACAACAAAATAGCGACACGTTAATTGCGGGCCATCGTGCGGGACCTCTGCCGGCCGGCCGAACGCAAACTAATACACTTCACAACCCGCACTGAAGGCCTAGCAGAAGAAGAAGGCCAGAAAGCCCCACAGAACCTCCCACACCACCCGACCACGGGGCGGTGTGGGGGGAGGCCAAGGATTATTAACGCTACGTCGTGCACGCCACGCCGCCGCGGAGGGGTATTTAAAATTCTAAACATAGTTATAGTTGTTGAAATTGCCTCCACGGCGTGCCCAAGTGTGGTGTACGTGATCGGATTTCTAGAGTACGGCCGTCTGCCGTTCGATTGACAGACTGCCGGAACGGTGCTGTGTGCTCCTCGTTTCGCGATTTCTACCTCCCGATTTGAACCTTCCCATTAAATTCACGCAGCGCGTGGGGTGTGTCGCGGAATGTGGCCCGCCGTGCGGTACCAACGGGGGGAACGATCAACTAATTTCAATTCTTCACCGACTGATTATTCAAATTTGCTCCACAACCCCCCCCAGAGGTGGCCAGTACCGAGTACCGAGGGGAAACACGTCACGAAACTCGAATATGGAATAGGTACCCAGAGTTCAACCATTTCTTAGCCGCAGGGCCAAAGTCAAGGTGCTGTCGTCGTCGTCGGCGCTCTTGTGGCGGTCCGTAATCGGTCTCGTAACTGCGGTCACGGACGTCGGGAAGATAACAATGCACTGAGCAAGGCAATGAGGGTAATTCACGGTAAGAAAACAACAAGGTTCTGTTGATGGAGCTGTTCGTTCGTTGAAAGTTCCCGACATGGGGCGGAGAAATAATGCGTGAGCCCAAGCTCACGGGGGACACTTCTGATAGGCACTAACTAGCTGCGTCTCGAAAGCCTGGTTCCCAGTTCTCCAAAGAGAATATTAAAAAATTAAAATTTTACAGTTAACAACCACCAATCAAATCGTAAAAACTTTGACATCGTCCCCAACAAACATCGTCGTTAAAAAGTGTCGCGCAGTCCCCTCAATAGGCCCAGTCAATGACCAGCCAGCCATGTCTGAGGCCCGGACGACATTCCCTCTGACGGACTGGTTTTCTGGTGTGCCCTACCAAGCGCTCTATGCGGGATATCGGGTGGTATCGGTTGTCCCATCATAATGGGTAGCCACCGGTAATGGGGAACCTCGTCACGTCGTGCCGCCGGTGGCGCATTTCGCGGTTCTCGGCCTTCCCGAACTCTGTTCCGTTCCACATCACATGGGGTCCATCACTTGGTGCCGCCTGCCTGCGAGAGACCATGATCCGATCCGAGCGTCCGTCTTCGGTCAGGAGAAAAATTCTCCAACACTGGCTGCGTCTTAACGAGCGCTGACCACCTACGGGCGAACGGTATGTCGGAAATTAAGAATTATGCAACCCAGCCACAGGCTTCGATTAAGAGTGCAGCAGCCGAAGCAATCGGATCCAGCATTTGGAGCTTCTCGAAGCGCTTCCATGCTTACGCGCCCGGCGCAGGTGATAGCGATCGAATGGGCCATGCATGGGACCCGTCAGCAGCACTTTTTTATCAGCACTCCGGATAGTCGTCGAAATGCAGAGTATAAGATAACGAAGCGACGGCGACAATTTACATACGAATGGCTCCTAATGAATTACGGGGTGTACCATCAAAGGTTAAAAAGGAACCAAAATGTCCCGATACCCCGAAAGCACCGCTAATCGGAAGTGTTCGAATCGAAGCCCGATCACGGAGCCGGCCGGAGAGAAAGGGCCCCGGGACTTTTGATTGGCCGCCCTGTCGGTCGGCTCCTTCACATTAGGCCGAGGCCGAGATACATTTTACAAATTTTATCACGCCATTATTGCGGTGCCTTGCTATCGGGGGGAAAAAAAACCGATTGCCCAATTCATTAATGTGCATCTCTCTGCGTCGCTGTATGATGCTAATTTGAGGACCCCAAAAGGAACACAGTTTTAACCACCTTTAAGTCAAACGACCAGACTGGGTCCACTTGGTTACTGTGAATAGATACACTGCTTTTAATAATGATAGCCTCACTCGTTTTTTCAACCTGAGGTTAAGATAAAACGCTGAACCTATTTTTTGTAGATGAGGAATCAATTAGTTTTGCAAAAGAAACAATATCCATTGTTTGGTTTTCCGAAATAAAAATTATTTTGACTTAGAGAGCCAAAAAACGATAAAACGGCTGTTTAAAAATTATAGCCTCATTATGTATTATTCAAGAAAATAGGGATAGGGTCACCCAGTAAAAATGAATGACAATTATGATGTTTTAATAATCGGTGGAGTCTCCACTACGATTTAATACTTGAAATATACGTTTTGGCATACTTTCGGATAGGTTCTTTGGCACGTTCATCGACAGGGAACTCCAAGCATTTCTAATCGCCACTTCAAGCGTCTGTATATTTTCGTACTGCTTGCCATCCAATTACCTCTGATAGCATAGATCTGTCGAACTGGAACTCCCCAAAAATTCTCAATAGAGTTAAGATCTGGAGAAACAGCCGGCCAGGTCATTAAATTTACTCCCAAATGTTCCAAGTAAGCTTTTGTTGCTCTACTTGCATGGACAGTTGCATTATCCTGCAGGAAAATTAGCTGGTAGTGGTTGAAACGATGCAGGTATGGCTTCAAATTACTCTCCAGAATGACTTTATAGCCTTCACAGTTCATTCGTGAAGGAACTATTGCTAAATTACATGTAGCTTGGCTGCTAAACGCACCTCATACCATGATGGAACCTCCGCCATAATTTCGTCTTCTAAAAAAACGAGGTTCCCGTCTCAAATCTCGCCAGTAGTGGCAAAAACCATCAGGCCCATCGAGATTTATTTTCTTTTTGTCCCTCCAAACGACCTGGATTAAAAAAAATTTAAATATTGGAGAACTCAATGTATCGATAGCCTACATAATTCCATTCATCTTTCCATGACATATGCTCGTTCGCATTTGCAATCTTGCTGCTTTGTGGTGGGTCTTCATTGCTGGAATTTTTCTCATTGATTCTCTGACAATGCTTACAGAGGAACTAAGAGTTCTCCAGATTGTAGCATAGCAAACATTCATGTGGAATTCATTTTTAATACGCCGAAAACATTTCGTAGTGTTAGACGCACCTTTAACTACTCTTCGTTCATCGCGAGAGTAAAGTAGTTTTGGCCGTCCAGATGACTTCCGAATCGCATTTTCCGATGGATATTTCAAATAATTATTGACAACCTTTGGAGATCGTTTTAATAATGAGGCTATTTCACCATTTGACTTCCCAACACTATGGTATGCTTTAATTTTTCCTTTCTCGCCTTCTCCTAATAGAGTTCCACGATCCATTTTTGGTCAAAATGGCCAATTGACTACAGGAAGTATGCGAGACTACTGAGATAATAAAACTCAGTTACTTGACAATTCAACTACTTTTAGTAGAACTGGACTAGGACTGACTTTTACAAGTAAGGCTATCATTTTGAAACAGCCGTTTTATCGTTTTTTGGCTCCCCAAGTCAAAATAATTTTTTTTTCGCAAAACCAAACAATGGATATTATTTCTTTTGCAAAACTAATTGATTCCTAATCTAGGAAAAATAGGTTCAGCGTTTTGTCTTAACCTCAGTCTGAAAAAACGGGTGAGGCTATCATTATCAAAAGCAGTGTATTTTTCAGTCAACAATCTGTCGTTGCTGCCAAAAGCACGCACGCTTCGTAAGGTTTCGTAGCGGTTCGCATCAATCGGAATGGCAATGTTGGCCCCAGTGAACGCATTGCTGGTAAACATAAAACGTAACCGAGGATACACTGCTGAAGGAAACTTTGTTTTTTATTCGCCTTAGACGCTAGGAACCGAAAGGAAGCTAGCGATTGCATTATGCATAACTAATTAGGAACGAATGTCTACCAATTTGACAAAATTGATTGCATAATCAAGCGAACCAAGTACGGCACGGCCCGGCGAACGTGAAATGTAAATTTTGCAGCGAAGCTAGGCATCGGATCGATTGGAGTCAGCGAATGAGCAGTCATTTTTCAACGACCCGCCGCCGAAAGCGTTCAATATTTTACCTTTATTTATGACCGGCGGGGGCCGTCGATAAAGAAAAGGAACGTCTTCCACCTTGACACCGTTTTGCGACCGCGCACGGAGAGACGGCACGGGAGACCAGCAGAAAATATGACATCCGCCGTTGCATTCCAACGTTACGTACCGCGGGCGGGCCCACCGCCACCTCCTATGATTTCTTATCGCCTGTTCGTGCGATGCGCGATGCTCCTTGAAGCGTTTGAAACGATATTTTTAACGCACCGCACCAACATCAGACAGTCGAGCACGCCGCTAACGTGTAGTCCCGGGAATATTCCGTCAAAAGCCTCCGACCCGACGACAGCTGCAAGCCCAAACCGAGACCTCAGGATGCACCTCCGGGAACACAATGACTCGCGCCTGCCGCATTTGTAACTGTCGAAAAAGGGACCCTCATTCCAGGGAAAAACCACTTTCTCGCATAAGCACCCACATCGTGTACACAGTGCGTTCTAATTTTATCCACACACGCCACACACCATAAACCACCGTCGCCCCGGTGCGAAAGGACGCATATGGCGTGCGATACAGTTCCATGTTCCCCGACCGACCGACCGGAAGCAGATAGCGCGTATGGCACGCGCGCAGACGCGCATCCCTCAACGAACCGCCAAAGGCTGAAGGACCCTCTCGCACGCTTATATGGTTCCCCTCGCTCACGCGACAGTTGTTACAACCGTCCCACCGTCGCTTGTCATGCCTCGGGGCTTCTGCGTCGGACGGTAAGGGGCGCAGGACACAGATGCGTCCTTCGTAAGTCCTGTGCACACGATTTAATCGTTAGGCCGGTAACGGTCTTGGTGATAGTATGGGTTTCCTTACAATGATCACTGTTCCGTCGTCTCGTATAATTTACTTTCGTCATATAAACCCAGATATACAGTGGATGGCGAAAAGATGTTTAGTTCAAGAGCACAAAAAGTTTTAGGAAATACGAGGATGAAAAATTTGCTTTAGTCAATCAAATATCAATCAAAAACATTAAACAAGATCTGTAAATGATAGTTTTGGTGTATTTAGGAATGATTGATACAGGAGACAAGTTTTAGCCAAACATATTTAGAACAAGCTAAATTTCTATTCAGCGAAAATAACCTTAGTATCCGCAATACATACCATTCCGGCCAGGCAGTGTAGCCAAACATTCTCGTTTTGTTATGTGGCCTTTTCTACAGTCCTCAGGTATTATTTTGGTAGAGATTGTTTTGATGAATTTGGCTAATTCTGTTAAATTGAGTGGGTTCTTTTCGCATACTCCAAGTTTCATGAATAACCACATGTTCTCACTGATTAGCTGGCCTGGACAAAGATGACTACTTCTGGCTTGTGGATTGCCGCACTATCCTGTGGTGCGGTGAAATCTTTGCTAAAAAGCTTTTTCATTCATGAATGTTCTGATTTTCATCAAGTTCTGGCCTTATGTTCCCCAGACGGAACCCAGGCCACATAAGTTCTGGTTAGGAAAGGTCGCCAACTTGTAGGCTTCATGCAAATAATGAATCCCTGGATCAAAGAGCCGTTGTAATTTGTTTCCTAATGATGATTTAGACCCCATATAGCAAAAAAGTTCAACTTCTTCTAATGATATTTGAGCCATACCAAACATTAATTACTCCAAAGCAGCTTCTCGCACAATAAGAATTGTTTCCAAACATGCCGATAGTAAAATACCGTCCTTTTTTTGAATTGGTCTTAATTTTTATACAACTGGACTATTTTGCCGATTGCTTGCTCGCTTTTGTCGAAAATTCATGCAAAACCCCTATTGTTTTTACCACTTATACTCAAATTTATAGCTAATTTACGTTATGAATTGGTTAACTTGGGATATTTAGAGGGTTTTTGTCTTGTAAATTCTTCACCATGCGTTTCTCAGCCTTAATTCTGCATTTTGAATATGAAAACATATAAAAAATCACGTTATTATTGCTCATAAATTTAAAAACTGTAGTCTAGTTGCTTTATTACCAAGCAAAACGAAGGAAATTGGTGTGAAAAAACTGAAAACTTCAAGCTTCCAACCTCAACTAAACTTGTTTTCGCCGAGCTCAAATTGACCTATGGCCACAAATGGCCGCACCAGTCTACTAGATTACATCTAAATCTCATTTTGTCGCCCACATTTTAGTCTTAGAATCTAATATTCAACGTCGCAAAAGAGTTATTTAAATAGAAGATGTACTTATATTTTCACATATTATTCAAATGTTCAGGAGCTAAACTTCTTTTCGCCATGCCATGCTCTTGTCGTGATAAGAAGTTCTTATAGTGAACTAAGGTCCAATCAAAATCGTTCTGTTCTCGAGGAGTGCCACATTACTTTAGACTACAAAACCGGGACAATGTATGCTTAAAAGAATTAAGAGCTTTGTTCCCATTTGTTGGCCAATCTAAGCGCTTGCAATATTTATTTGATGTCGACTAAACAGTGATCGTCAAACTAGTTTCCTTGCATTTGATATGTTTTTCGCAAAGTTGAAACTTAATGAGATCTTGAGTGCCTAGCAGGGTAAACAAGTAAAAGTAACCCCAAAAGTGACCTTCATGGGATGATGGAAAGAACTGTTGAATAGCTTTTCTGCCATCGATTACCCATCAGACAAGAGAAAGTCTTTTTTCGCCTTGTGGAGGGTAATGGTGTATTCAGCAGTTACAAAACACGAAACGAAACCGAGAACTGCTTCTTATGACCTACCGTCCCACCACGCAACCCACCCGCCGAGCTACCGCTGAGTTATGTATCGACCGCGGACGAAGACAACGTCCTCGAACTCCCTCGCTCCCGTCGTCGAGACGGTGATTACTGTTTTCGGTAGGTATGCTCCGCGCACCGAGAGACCTTGACGTCGCGTTGCGGTGAGGCGAGTGCCCTTTTTATGGAAACTAACATTGCCATCCCCGGCCGGCCGTCCGCGCGCGCGCGCGTCTGGTTTCCGATCCGATCTCCGATGTGTCGAGGATAATTGTTATTATCATCACTCGCTCGAACCGTCGTCAGAATGGAGTATGGAATGCGAAGGATGCCATCGACGGCTGCCAACCGGCCGACGGTGTGTTGCGGTACGCAATCTGTTCTGTTCGTTTTTTTTCTTTTCGTGTAACCAACCCGGCCCGAAAAGGCCATCGGTGGAGACCAGGGCTTCCGTGGCCGCTTCGGCTCACCCTGACATGGTTTTCCATACGCACTATCTTATCATCAAACACCGTCGTTCCACCTTACGACAAGCCGCCGGTTGTGAAATTAGACGGCCTATTGGGCACGCCCCGACTTGCCGCGAGCCTGGACTCTGGTTTGAGGTGCTCGATTTTGATAAGCCCATAACATCGGCGCAATGTACTCAGTGACCATCCCCCTGCCAATGTATCTGCTGACTGATACCGGCTTCTACGGCTCGATGATGGCTCGGTTGTCAATCGGTTACACACCCGACGACCCGGCCCTGTGAGGGTTCAGGGCGAGAAATCAGCAATCAGCTGAAATTATTCAACTCAATACACACAATTATTGTTGACCGCGCTGATGCTGATGTCGACGCGTTTAACTTTGCAACCGATTTGACCACCGCAACCCGATTGACAGGCCGCTGAAGGCTTTGAAGGCTTGGCCGCTGAACCACGGCTTCCACCAATCCACGGAACCGCGCCTTTTGCGATGCCACATTTGGGCGCCACAGCCCCGCAATGTGGGCTCTGCCAACTGTGGACGGAAATGGCGATTGGATTTGCGCTGACTTGTGGTTTGCTGGCACCTGTTTGCAGGGAACTACTTGCCACCTATGGTCGGATCGACACCGAAGGGTCGGAGCATCGCCGTAGGTTCCCCACCAACTGTGACCGACTGGACCATTAAATTGAGGTTGCACACCAGGTTTGGAAATATACAAAATTTGGTTGGTAAACTCAGAGTAGTTTCGTGAAAATTTAAGGCAATCGGGGAAGTAAAAAAATCGGAAAAAGGGGAAAAAGTAATCGACGTTTTTTGCGTGAATTTCATAACTTTATTTAAGGTGCTTTTAATTGTCTGTCAAATGTGTCAAATATACACCGTTTTGTCGAAAAATTTGTTGTAGAATTTGTAGAATTTTTGGCCATTACTGGTGAAAAACTCGACCAATCTTTTTCCTCGATTTTCCTCGAGATCCTTGCTTGATCTCAGTTTTTCATCACTCAGGAAGTTTTGTAATGACCGAAAAAGGTGTCAATCGCTTGGTGTAAGGTACGGACTATACGGTGGATGAATTGAAACTTCCTAACCAAGCTCCCGGACTTTCTGGCAAGTCACTAAAGACGTATGTGACATTTCGTTGTCCTGGTGAAACACAAAACCTCCTCCGTTGGCTGATTGCAGTCATTTCTGGTCAATTGCTAGCTTTGAACGGTGTAGTTCCTGATAGCAGAGATCTGAATTTATTGTTTAGCCACACGGAAGCGACTCATAATAAACGGTTCCTTTCAAGTCCCACCATATACCTAGTAGAACCTCCCTAGTCGTTTTTCCTGGTTTGGCCACCGGTTAAGCTGCTTCACCACGCTTAGACCAAGACCGATTTCACACAAATTTGTCGTAAGTGACCCATTTTTCATCCCCAGTACCCATCCGTTTAAGAAATGGGTCGATTTCGTTCCGTTTGGAAAAAAAAACTTCGCAGATGGGAATTCGATCCATCATCTTTTTTGGTGCAAATAGAGTGGCGCCCAAACATCGAGCTTTTTTGTGAATCCAGCTTTGCGCAAATGGCTTTAAGCTGGTCGATGATTGATCTTTAGCTCCTGCTCGATGCTCTGATTACTGACAGGCCGATCAACTTTGATTATTTCTGTGATTTTATCGACATTTTCGATGACGTGTCTGCCTAGGTTTTAACATAAAAAATAAGTGAAACGGGTCGACGAAACCAAAATTGCACATTACTAGGTGTTACAGCATCGGCACCATAAACACCATGCGAAATTTCAGCGGCCTAGCTTGAATTATTGTCTTTAGGAAACAAAACCTGAAAAGCGTACATTATTAACATCCTGTAACTCACAAACGAATGCAACAATACAAGACGTATGCAATAACAAACAATATACAGTGGAAGCATCTTTTTAAGTGTAAAGTCTCAGCTTCAAAATGATCCTAAACTAGAAACTGTACGACCGATACTTCACGAGATATCGATCACTAAAGGCTTCTATCGTGTGAAACGTCGATTTCTTTTTCCCCAGCCTTATTTCATAAATTAGTTTCATTGTGCGTTCGGTGTGTTGTTATTGTTCTGCTTCAGTGCGCAATTTAGCTTTAGTAAAAAAAAAAGATTCACAGAATAGTAAAGTGTGTTGCTTGCTGTGTTTAAATATTGTTCGAATGACACAAACATAAAATATAGGCCAAGGGAGTAGATAGACAACATTTTTGAAGTAATGTTTTTAGCTTTAGTCACCGACGGCGGGTTGGCGAATTGTGCGTGATTCTTGTGGCACCCAATTTTCCCAATTGAAACGTTTTTAGTGCTCCTACGTGCTAAATCGCCTGACAAACAGTGACTCAAGGCATAATCGCCCGAACAACAACAATGGTGGTGGCTGCCGATGATTCACGCGCGCCGCGAACTTTAGCAGGGCGTTTTTATGCCACAAACCACCTTCTTAGCACTTGGGGACTTGTGGCGCTATCGGAAGACGCCCATTAACGCGCCCAACAGCCTGTGGTGGTGCCTGATGCGAAGGGTGGTATCTCGTAAGGCATGCTTGTTTGATGTTACCCAAACTTCCCGGTGACGCGTGAATCACCAAAACACACTGCAAACAACGCACAACACCTTATTCGAGGCGCAAAGTGCGTCGCCACAAAAAAGAACGGAGACCTTCACTGCAAACTACCTCTTTTTAATAGGCATTTTAAATATGTGCCGCCCAGGTTAACCCCCCGCGTACGTATAGTGTTCCGCTACGGCGCACGGTCAAGGACACTTGTCGGGTCGGGTCGGGGGTTTCCCAAACAGGTTTCAGGTCGGTGGTGTTTAGATACCAGCGCTACCGACGACAGGGTAGCCAATTAGCCCCCGACATATGCAACTTTATTTGCCACACACACAAATCACGCTCTGGGGCGACGAAGGATATACGAGCTGCAGATTAATTTGCGCCAGAACGCCAGAACGTCGTTCGGCCGCTAGATAGTCCCGGAAGATAGTGGCGAAATACCTATCGTTCATCCGGCGAATGACAGTTACAATTAGAATGCGAAACTTCTGGACACCACGCGGAGCACGGAGCGCGCTTCCTGTCCGATAGGTGATCAAACATATCGCAGACACTCCCTGGCCCTATCGGCCACCGATCTGCGACGGAAGCAGCGGTCAACACGTTGTGCCTTCTTGTAATCCGTGTCTAGTCCTTCTTCCCATTCGCGTGACCCTTACCTTGAAGATTATACTGCTTCTCTCGGATTCCCCTGTCCGCGACCTGCTGAGGTAGCAAAAGGTAGAAACCCAAGAAGTAACGTTATGTCGCCCGGGCCCGAGCACGATGGATAGCTTCCTTCCTCGGTACCGTTCGAACCGGGGGGGTCGCCGAATCCTTCTTCTGCCCCAAAGCTCTGGTTCTTTGGACCTCCGCACCCTTTTACTGTATCAACACTGGGTTATATCATAAATCCGGGACACACGGGGCCGAAACGCCGAAAATACACAACACGCGAAAGTGGCACACACACACACAGGAGATCGATAGAGCCATAAATGTTGGGCATGACCTGCGCGAAAATTCGCTAATAGCTGTCAAAGTGGAACGCCGCGACTCGCGGACGTTTGCTTCTTTTTCGCCACTTCTTAATGGACTCCCAAATCGCGGCTCGGCTCTCTGTTCCTGCTCATTAACGGGACACCACATTCGATAGAGAAAACAATATCGTTTTAGTGGACCGCACACTCCACTTGCCGATCGCCACTTGGCTCATGGCGACGATCGCCTCTTTTTCACTTAACACTTTTCCACAAACTTTAACGTCAACTTCGACACTGCTTCGAATTTGCTTAGCAACGATCAGTTACACTGCGACACCTCAGTTCGCTGACTCAGCGCTGATTCCGCGAAATAACCTTCCCGGAAGGTGACCGGGTTGCAATAATCGCGAGTGATGATCACATTATCACCCCGCGGTTGTCTCGTAGATCAACCCCTTCAAAAGAATGTTGGCTAAACATCGTCTCGTACTCGAACACGCGCTTCTGTCGTTGCTATGGACACGCTCCACACACATCCGCACTCGGCTGGGCTTGGAAAACGAATGAACAAAAAGTAAACAGAAAACCATGTTGGCCGATGGGCACGTACACCACCATCCATCGGGTGATCGCCTCGCACCAATACAGCGGCGCGCGGCTTCAGCTGGCTGAGTCGGCGCACACCCTTTCGACAGCTGCTGGAGATACGCTTTTATTGATCCCTTTCGATGACGTCACGTATTTACAGTATGCATTTTTCGGGCACGGATCGTATTTATGATAAGGTTCGCGGATGCAATAATTCTATCCACCCAACAATTCGAGAACTAATTATCTAAAGGTTTTAAAGTTAATTAGTTGTAAGATGTTGTTGTAAGTTTTTAGTTATAAGTAGGATACAATGACTCAATGCCATGTGACATAACATATAATTTAAATAGATTTAAATCGAAACATTCTCGTTTCAATCTTTTTGATACCTCAAACTTATTAAATAGCTGCAATCCCAATGTGGAATATCTCTGTACTCTTATGTAACCAAGTATTTAATAAAGAAGCAATTAAAAAAAATGCTACGGCGTATTTCACGAGGTAATGGAGAATTATTGTGGAACTCCACTCGTAGTGGAGGAAACTTACAGGGCTTACAGAAAAAAAACAGACAAAGTAAGTATGTGGCTCATTTGCATCAAACGAGGAGCAGCCTGGGCCTGGAGGATATATATAGCCGTTTTATGGCGCTACACACTTTCGCCCGCAGCCCAGCCCAGCCTGAATGATGACTAATAACAACATAGGCGCATAGGCGCATTGTTCAGGTCCGCCGGCGCGGCATCGAACTCTCGGTGGCGGTGTAAGTACTCATCATCGCCTCGGTCGGCGAGCCCGAAAGCAACAATTTTCGTGTGGAATGTTGAGTATGCTGGAGTAGCCTCGGCAGTTCTTCAACCCCGTCCGGGCCGGGATCGAAGTATTTGAATATCGTGCAGCCGTGCAGCGGCACGCCCTGCCGCGCCGCTTCCACCGTACCGATCCGTACCGATGACGTGATCAAAAGCATCCGTCGTCGGACCGAAAAAAGTTCTACGCCCAAACTACGGGCCGCGCCGCACCGCACCGGGAACTGGATTAAGCATAGTTTAAAGTCCGATCAAATTTCGTGAGTCAGTGCGTTTATGTCAGTGAATTGGAGGAACCCCCCCCCGGGGGGGGGGGGGGGGGGGGACAAGCGAAAAGGAAGAAGGAGAACGTTTCTACTGTGGGCTAACATTTGCTGACTATTCGGGCATGTTTTGCATGCGCTTTTTTATTGAGTCTACCAATCATACACGCTGAAGTCATCAGGTTTTGATAGTCGTTCGGAACCACAACCATTTTGTATCGTATTATATTATACTATTATATTACATATATGATACTATTACAGCGACAGGAACTTATGCGATTGAGCTCATAGAAATTCCACATTTTTGTCCACAAAATATGACACACTGGAAACCACCGTGCAATCGGATCACTATCACGCCAGGTGCCGGCTCTGTCCGGTCGCTGTCCATGGTCGTAGCTGCTCCGCAGCCGTGCGTAATCCAATTAGCGTTTTCGGAAGTGGCATTCCGGAATTTGGAGCCGATCCGAGCCAATCGTCTGTCACGCCGGTGGAACGGAGAGGGGCCATGCTGGGGGAAGTGCCCGATTGAAAGGTCCGATCGATCTGCTGCCGTTCAACTCGAAACCTCAAACCCGTGCTTTCGACACAAAGGCCACCACCATAGTTAATAGGCATCGAAGCCGTCACCACTAATCGGCATCGATTGGAAAGCCGATAAATAAGTCAATCCAGCAAACAATAACGTTGCATAAATAAGTTGGTCCGGTGTTTGGCCATCGCTCCATCGAACACGTTTTATTGCCACTACGCCAGGCAGCGTTGATTTGCGCGTAAATTGGACGCTTTTAGATTGTTGTTTTAGATTTGAAGTATTGTTCGAGCGTTACATAAAGCGACAGTAATTAAATAAATCAAACACTAATCAATAGACCTAGAGAGCTGTTGAAATGGTGATACTTTCGCCGAATCACGATTCCATCAGAAGTGGTTTTTTGTGGCTAAGAAGAGCGAAAGTTGGAATGCAGATTACGATCACATGACTTCTGAAATTGAAACTCCGACTCATGTCACCTCCTCCATTGCAAAGCTGCGTGCTGATCCTATTACCCCAGTCGCCTGTAACCATCGGATTATGTTTGCTTTCGGCCCAGAAACCAGAAATCGGATCGTGTCCTCGGATTTCAGGGCCGAGGCAGCAACAAAACAAAGTTAAAGAGCCACACAGCATAAAAAACGAACGACGCGGACGGGAAACAGACGCGAAATGCCAGAAACAAAATATAGTAAATCGAAGCAAAGGCAAGTTCCAGAGAAACAAGTAAATGAGCAAACGAACCGAACATCATCAATGGCATTCCTGAAATGCATCACTACATTGGCCGCAAATCCTCGTCCAGTATCTTTTGCTAAAGATCTATCTACTCCACACATTCCAAGGATGGATACTTCTTGGAATACGGATCCCCAAGTCGTTCGGTTCCACGTATCTTATTTATTGATTCTTTTTTCTGTTCTGCGCTAGTCCGACTCGAGAGGTGTTTTTGTTTGATTGACAACGGTTTCGGCGATCTCGCTCATTGATGGTGACATCATCTTTGAGAAATTTTGCTCAATCGGAACGGAAGATTCGGGGCTCCAATCGAGGTCGGGAATGAGACAGGAGCACAGAGTGTTTATTGCCTCTGACTGCTTAGTGTAGAGAAGAAAACGAAGTGGATTCTGGAACGCTCCTTAAATGAATCGATAGACTACAGATTAGTAAGAAGCACAAGACGAACGATTTCTCAAATTAAATTACGATGCTGTTCTCGCTCCCTGGAATTCGAATACGGTTCTGCAGCGAACTTAAGTTTTCGAACAAGTTACAAAAAGAAGTAAAGTAAAACATTTGGTATGATGAAGAAAGTTATGCTAAACACATACCGTGGGTGTTTCGTTAGCCTATTAGACTTCTCATAAACATTCGCAACATAAAATCCACGAAGCCATCAGACGACAGGCAACAGGCAATCATTTCTGATGGAATGGTTTTAAGAGCAGATTTTGAATTGTCGGTCAAGAACTTCAATCTACAAGTCATTTTATTATTATAAATGCACAAGTCACATATTGTTTATTAATTGTCTAAAGTATTTGGAAACTGATTTGTGGATCTGAACGATATTTGGTCCCCCAACACTCATAACTCATCCAAGATCTGTTCCAAAAAAAGAATAATTGTAATCGTGTAATTGTAAATAAAAAAGAATAATTAATATTGCAGAAAATTATGTGAAACAATATATTAATTAAGAAGTAACCATTAAATTGTAGTCATCATACTTTAACAGTTAGTCCATCTACTCAAAAGGTTGAAAAATTATTATCGAATTTTATTTGGACTGGTGAATCTCGCAACATATCCTTCGGATAGATCCTTGCTCGTGCACATCAAGCATTCTGCAAACAAAGTTCAAACCACTCTACATAAAACTACAATAAATCCACCACCGCTGTCACATTTTGCTCAATTCATTGCACATTCACGGCCCATTAGAGGCACAATTGCGCGGATGGAGCATAATTCGGAGTTCTCGCGAATCCATTATCTTCGGATCTGCGCTCCGCGTTCTTTGCCGCGGCTTGAACCAATTAAAATTCAAACTGCCAACCGCGTGCGGAGATGCTAGTGGATGCTGCGCCGTTTCTTAGTCTCCCGTTCCCAGCCAGTGGCCAGTGAAAAAGGGGTCCCTTTCCATCAGCCGTCGGTCGGTCGGTCTATTTCTCTAGGCTCAAACCATAAACTGAAACCCCGGGTTGCGGTTTGCTGGGCTTTCGCTTTTCGCGTTGGAAAATGTGCCACCGCTGCACACTGCCAACCGTAAACCCACAATCAACCACCCCCCGCCCCCCCCATTCGCGTCCGGCCCCCCGGCAGATTGCGATGCGATACGGCGGATTTAATTATTACGATGCAAATAATGGCGGGTGTTTAACCGCTAAATTACACGCAAACCGACCGCATCATTGACCGCTCAGAAGCAACGCTCTGGCCTGCCTGCCAACGAAGCAAATCCGTCGCATGGCGGCTATGTTGCGCATATCCTCCTGTCAACATCGTCAAGCGTCATTAGCCGCGGGTCGCCCGGGATGCTGCCGGCGCGCATTCGGTGCGTTCGCGGTGTCGTCTTTCACGGAAGCGTCATGTTTTTACTTTTCGTTTGCCTTTTTTTTTTGTTTGGTGTCACTCTCTCGATGGCCGCCCCGGTCAGAACTAGCCCGGAGGTATGGGATATATAACAAAATTACATTCCGCAAAACTGTCGCTACTCTGGAAAGGGATCCCAGCAAAAAGTGTCTACAAATCGGTTTTGATGGCCGCAAAACATTTGATTACGCTGCGTAAAGTTTGCGCGTTAGCAAATACGTTGTGCAGTTTTTTTTATTGTTAATATAAGCATATTTTACATTTCATAAATTTTCCGCATACCGGCATCGTACAAACTTTAGTCATTGGGCCAAGCAGAGTACAGGAGAAGTTCACCCGTCGACTCGGACTCGATGAAGTTTGTAGCTTTAAAATAATATTAAACTTTAGGGTTTCCGTAAAGTAATGCGATTTGAATTGAAATTCAAAGTTGAACATTAAGTCAAAGTTTATTCACAGCATCCTGGAGCTGTTTTTAATTTATTTTTTTATTTCGAACCAATTTAATAGTGTAAATTTGTAAAATAAAACTGAAGCGATGTTGATGTTTATTCCATGGGTAACAAATTTTGGATATTTACGATACCGTAACGGAAACAACGGATACCATTCGATCCTGCGCTGCTTTCATTCAGGAATTTCCGAAAGCGTCATTGAAAAGCGTGGAACAAGAGAATCGTGCCTCGTCCCATAGACCAGATAGTTACTTTTAGTACAACCAGTAAATTCATCGTTAATGTCGGTGCAATGGAACTATCGATGCATTCGCTCGCTACAGCAACGCCACGACGATGGGTGGCTCGTGTATGTAGTTCAGGGTTTACTCTGCGGTGATAATAACGCCTGATTGCATTCGTTGCGCCGTTGTTGACGGCTGTCGTTTACAATCCACTTGGATTGGCACGCACGCGGAGCAATGGGCACGGCGCACGAGCTAATCGCCTTCCGTGTTTATGTGACCCACATCCGTCGACCCCAGCAAGACCGCAAAGCGATCCGTTTGATGACTCGTCCGTTGGATGTTGGGCTCCGTAGGTATGCTCCAGCCCATCCATCCCAGCTACTGGGGATGGTGTGAACAAACAAACGTTGTTTGAACGGTGAACGAATGGCTTTGTTGTCTAATTCGATCAACACCGCCGTCGGGGCCATCCATCTTGGGGCCAAGGGAATGACGATCGCTTCCACATCCCGTGAACCCGTTGCAACCTCGAAATCTCGCGCGAGCCCTGGCTCTTCTGGCCCATAAAACCTCGGCCCCGCGATTGATCGCTCATAAAACCTCCGGCCGGTAGATTCAAATTTGAAACGAAGGCTGAACTGAAACACGTGGCGAATGTAAACAGAAAAAAGGGCGCACCAAACGGTAGCATTCACGGTCCGTCATTCTATTTTCCTAACCACTTCAAGCCGCCGGCCGGAGTTCTGACCGCACACCGAGTTGTCAGCGAGATGAGTAAGCTTTTCTGCGCGGAGCAACTTCTTGGAGCAATTTCACGCGCATTCGTTGATGCGGCACTTTTCTCTCCTTTTGTCCGGGAGCTGTGGGCCCTTTTTTCAGCAATGGGCATGCTTCCTGTTTGGCAGAGGCATGCACGGGGCGCAGAAGTCCGCTCGACTAGCGGGTTCCACACGTCAATGGCGGCCATTCTTAAGGATTGGCGATCATTCTTGAGGAGCCGTCTTCGAGCCGAGCCGTTGGACGGCAAACATTTGTGTTGTGGTTCAAAATTAAACACCATGTGACAAACAATGTCTCCAGTGCGTGGAGCATACAGTTGATAGCGAAAAGAAGCCTTTAGCTACTGAACGGTTGAACAATATGTGAAAATATGTGAATATTTTCTTTTGTAGAATGTTATTTTAGGGTTCTTAGGGAGCAACATTATGACGAATAAATGTCATTTTGATTTAATCTCGTGTACGTGTGGTACGGCCATTTCTGGCCAAAGGTGAATTTGAGCACCGCTAAAAAGAGTTTAGTTGAAGCTTTTTTTTATCTTAGAAGAACGAACCGGGCCGTATTTATGTTTAGTTGAAGTTGGAAGCTTGAACTTTTCAGTTTTTCACACCATTTATCCTTCGCTTTGCTCTAGAATAACGCATCTAAAGTAGTTTTTTAGAGTAATAAAGTAACTAATGAGTCATTAACTTGATGTCTTTTCATGTTTGCATATTTGAAATGTAAAATTAAGACTGCGAAACGCACGGTGAAGAATTCACAAGACATTGTGCTGCTTCCCAGCTTGTACGATGACAAAAATGTCGACATATTGTGAACAAACCAATGTAGAATGGTCGAATGGTCATTAATATGAATTGTAGTGGTGAAACAACCAATGATATTCCAAAAATATTCGACCAAAGTGAGGCTGGAACCGGTAATATTCAATCAATAAAAAATCAAGGTATATAAAAATGAAGGTCGCATTCATCATATCAAAGCTCGTGGGCGCAAGAAATAAATACCAAAACGAGTTGATAAAAGTATGGTCAAAGCTTGACGAAAGAAAAAATCGTTCAAGAAGGAACAAATCTTATTGGTGAAGATTTCACCGTACAAAGGGATAGGGCAGCAATTCACAAGACAGCAGTAGTCATTCGTTTACTCGTGGACGATGATATCAAGCGGTTAGGCCAATTACATCCTCGTCCAGGTCAACCCAGTCCAGCCCAGGACTTGTCCAGAGAGCAAGTGGACATTCATGAACTTGGAACTTGGAGTATGTGAAAAAAACCGCTCAATTGAGCAGAATTTGCTAAATGAATCAAAACAATCTGGATCAAAATAATACCTCAAAAAAAAAGACCTCAGAAAAGACCGCAAAATAGGTGGGATTTAGTTAGTTTCCAATAGGTATGGTTATTTTTTTTTCTTTTATATCAATGATCCCTAAATACAACAAAACTATCATTTACACGACTTGTATAATGTTTTTGATGGATTTTAGATTGACTAAATTAAATGTTTCACCCTCGTGTTTCGTCAAATCTTTTGTGCTCGTGAATTAAACTTCTTTTAGCATTAAACCTGTACGCCATTCTTAGTAATGGCACAAAGCTTTTCGATTATTTCGATATTCGTAATTAATAGATTCTCCATTTCCGCTCAGCACCTTAAGGAAATAGAACTCAAACTAAGCGAAGCGAAGTCGAAGTGTTGCATTCATGAAAGATAATCTTAATATTTTACCATCGTCGCTCAAGCACTTTGTATCGAATAGCTGTTATTGTTGTAAAACCATATAAAGTACTGAAAACATGCGAAAACGAAACATGGCGAAAACTGCACGCAAAATGAACATGGAATGCTGATGAGAAACGCTTTTACATTGTACAATTTATCACTGCTTCAGTTACTGGTGCGCGGTTTACATTTTGCCCACTAAAATTGCCCATTGGGCCCGAAAAACCGTTTCAAAGCGTGACAAAATGGATTTTGTTCCACAAAGGCACACATTGGCAGGGTTCCGCACGAAGCGATTCGTATTATTTTGATAAACTGAATTAAATAAACCAAACCCGCACATACAGATGTAGATCGTCCAGTAGCACGAAACGAAGGGGTCCTGATTCTTAAACGCTTCTTCGTGAGCCAACTGAGCCGCTTAAATGGAATGTAATGTAGCAGCAGCGCGCCATGCCTTGCCTAAAAATCACACAACGCACCACGTGAGTGGAACTCCCTTCAGCATTCTTCCGCCACCGTGCCAAACAGGATTACGATACTTTGCCATGCCGTCACACAGCAAGCAAAAGGAGAAAAGAAGCAACAAAAAATGCACAATAAACGGGTTGCTCTGCTCGGTGTCCGGCAAAAGGCCCCCCAGTTCCGTGGTTAGTCCACCAGCATAACGCACACGACGGTGCATCGATGCTGCCGTTTGGCGCAAATCCACCGGCCGCAGTGTCATTGCCACAGACCACGTGCGCACCGTGGTATGCTAATTAAAATACCTTTTCCTACGCCCGGCCGGTTCTCGGTTTTTTTTTGTCACGCGTCCTTTCCACCTTCCGCGAAACACGTGAGTAGTAGCGCACACTCGTGGCCACACCACTAGCAGGCAGTTGTTAATAGTATTTCCTGCCGGTGCCCGATGTTGGAACCGATGGTTCGAGCAAACTATAAACCTACAACTTGCCCTGTAGGAAAGAAAAAAGGAACACGTTAAAGCTGCTTACTTTCAGTTACCGGGGGTTTGGCCCACAATCAATGAACGAGTTCGTTTCAGTCGAATGCTCCAAAGGGTGCTCCGCGAAGATCTACCATTAAGCCTCACAACTCACGTGTCTCACGCGTTGCTCTCGCGCGGGCTCCGTACCCTTGACCGTCGTACGTCCATACGTCCGGACACTTCTCCGTCACACGAACGGAATTAGTGCGGTAATTATTTGCACGATCCGGGAGGTTATAGGGGCTAAACGGCTCCGATTTATCTGCCACTCGGCGACACCGGCTTAAGCAGTCTTCAGACAGCGAGCTGAAAGTTGGGATCCACCAAATTTGGGACCGACGCCTTCACACCAAAGTGCCGAATTTGGGAACGTCAAGAGAAAAGTATTTCGCCGCTTTCGTTCGGGGGAAAACATTGAGACATCTTGTGTATTTTAAAACTAATCGAAGCTTACTCAATTGAGGTTTTTTGTATCACAAGCAATTTTAACTTAATTATTACTTGTAATTCAAACACAAATTCATCATAAAACTGTTTTAATTCTCGCATCAAAACTAAATGGATCTTGAACTTGTAAATATAAATACAAATAATCTGTCGAAAAACCAAACAGCCCGAAATATTTCGCCCCGTCCACCACACTTCCAACTATACGAACCTTGACAAATTTGCGAGCCCAATGCTGTGTGTTTTATGAATTTTACTTTCGACGGCGTAACTTGACGCCGTTGCCTGTGTGAAGTGTTCCATACAATCCAATGCAAGACAACGCGTGTTGACGTTCCGAAATTTCATTTCCAGAACGCACTTTGGATGTGTGCTGACTGCTTTAGTGTCGGGTTTCCCTCAACGTATGTCGCCACAAATAGGGTAATCCACCCGATGTAGTGCTGGACCCAGACCTCTGTCGAAGCACGTTACGGCTTGGCTCGTTGAAGAGAAGACGCATCTGGCATCTCGTTCCGAAGCTGACCATTCCGCATGTAACGTGAGTGGAGCGTGTCAAGTTTTGCCCATTGGCGATCTATTACTTCACCACCACTAACCTGATGCGATCTGAAGCATTCGGAATAACTGGAGCCAGCGATCGGTTACTTTAAGCAATCATTCAACGGGCTTCTTGCTCTATTTATGACAATGCACATTAAACTGGACACGTGCATTAAGTAACGGGGTGGGGTAGTACCGTTCCAATCGGTGAGTAGCAGAACTCGGCCGAATGAGTAGGATGGGAGTTAAATATAGCACAAAACCCCGAACTCCGTAGCACGCACAACTTTTTGTGAATCAATGGAACACGTGCGCGCTTTATCGCCGAGAGTCGCCCACCACTTCGTATCGATCGGGCTGCTGCTGCAGATCGGATTAGAGCTCTCTCTTTCTCTCCGCCCCGCGTGGTCCGTTCGTTGGTCCTTACACCGTTTCTCGCAAATGGCAACAGATTTTAATTAATCCTTCGTCGTCGTTACGAAAGTTGCGTACCGACCGAGGTCCGGGATCGCCGGCTACGGTGACGAAACTTCTAGTTGTGAAGGCCAAGGACGCGCGTGGTCCCTGGTCCGCGTTGGCTAACTTTCCTCACAAGTAGTGCGACGGTCGTGGTGGCGGTGAAACTAATTAGCTTCTACACTTGGCGGACGACACAGCCAGCGCCAGTTCGGGGGTTGCGGGCGGTCATATCTGATGTCTGTGACCATCCCAAGGGATAGGCGGCGTGTTCTTCACCTCGTAAAAGGCAACGGCGTGTTCGGGGCTTGCTGCAGCATTAAGTGATTAGCCTGCTCTCTCTCGCTGTGGCTCTGTGGGTTGTTTATCCCCCTTTTTTGTGTTGGTGATTTTAAACCTCATTCTGGAATCATGCGACAGGCGAAGCATAAGTTAAAAAATGAATCTTAAAGACCTTCGACGACGACGCTTTGAACTGCCATCCGTCGGTGCAGTCTAGCCAGAATGATTCTTCGGAAACCAAAGGCTGGTGCACAGTATGCAAATAAGGTCTTCTAGCGTGAGTCCGACGGACCGCACACCCTGTCCCTTGCCCTTATTGCTGCAAACTTTCCTCACTCATAGATTTGCCTCACTAGACAGCTTTACCCGTGTGGACCGTGTGCTTTCTACCTGAATTCCTACGTCTCAGGGCGGAATTTATGTCAGAAGGCTGGTGAATGCTAGAAAACCTCATAAATAAGCCGCAAACGTTGACGCCTGCGAGAGACCAAGTGCGACTCCTCGCGAGCCACTTCGACAACAATATACATCGGAATGTCCCCGTTTTGCGCCCCCTCCTATGTGCGCCACTTACTGTAGCCACCCACCCGACATCACAGCACACCCTGTCGGCCAGCAAACTAGCCGCAACTTAATTAATCTCCGCTTAATTATCTATTTCCACCGCTTCCTGGGCTGGTGGGCCTGGTGAATTCCTGCTGCGCCGGGCTCTGCATCTCTCGCGCGGGCTCTGATGTGTCACGCAGCAAGGGAGTAAAAAAACACAACAACACGAGTCCTCCCGGGACTTGCAAATCATTCCTTCCGGTAGTGCCGGCGGCAAGTGATAATGATTTCATCGAGTAAAGTGTACAAGATACGACTGAAAGGCAACCCTTGCTTCCTCAACGCTGGGTGATGATCGTGGAATTGGCAAACGCAACGCCCCGGAGCGCCACGTTTCTTGCGAACTCACGTTTTCGTCCGCCGCCCGCCGATGATTCATTATGCATTCAGCGGTGTCGGCGGCTGTGGGACGTGCGAACAGCATCACCATTTGCACGGCTTCTTGGTGGGGAACCCGCAGCGGAACCCAACAATTTGTTGTGTCTACTCGTCCCGCCGCAAAAGGTGGGGCAGGGACACACGGTACCGTACGTAGCGTGGGCAAGCATCCGGAAGTAGCCCCGATGAGCCTCAAAATCAAAACAACTCTCAAAGTGGGATGCATTGTTAGATAAATTGTTCAAATTATAGAAATTAGGCTGTTGGGAAGACTAAATGTTGATTTACTTACGGGTTTTGGTGGCTTAGGACGAGATTTGCATGGTCATTTTCGGCCCGCATGAGCGACAGAGATTTGAATCGTTGTATTTAAAGGACACGGAACAGTTATAAAATTGGTGCTGTGTAAAATAAAATAAATAAATAAAATAAATACTATTATAGACATTTCAATAAATACTATTATAGAGTTTCATTATGTCTAAGCACGATTTTGACAGATCACTACTCATTCCACATGACGTTTTAAGTGTCAAACTCGACAAATACTTTTAGTATACACTTTAAAAAACGGTGTAAATATGTACAGGTTTCCTGAACTTTTGTGAAAATGCGAAGCATTTCACTAGAAAAGGGAAAACAGATTCTGCACAAATGGTGCACTATTTCCAACATTTCACTGAGTCAGTTGGCAAAACAGGAAAAATAAGCATTGGAGCGGTTCGAAACGCAATAAGGAAATTAAAAAAAGAAAGCAGCTTTCAGGATAAAATGAAATCTGGGAGGAAATCGGGTCCTGTGGATAAAAATTTGGATCAAAAAGGCATGTGTGTTTACGCCAGCAAGAAAAGTGCCTCCGTCCGAGATGTGGCTAAAAAGGTGGGATCAACTGCGACTACCGTCCATCGTGCCAAAGTATGATTATGTCTTAAGACATACAAGAAGCAGAAAAAACCGAAACGAAGTGCAAAACAAGCTGCATCTGTTAGATCAAGAGCAAGGAAATTGTATGATCAACTGCTTCATGACAAACGAGTTTGCGTCATCATGGACGATGAAACTTATTGCAAATTTGACTACAAAACTCTTCCGGGTCCTCAGTATTACACTGTTCTGGATCGCCAGAATCCTGATGATGCAGATACATCCATTTTTACTGGAAAATTCGGAAAAAAGTCAATGGTTTGGCAAGCCATTTGCGAGTGTGGCATGCATTCCGAACCGTTCGTGACAACAGAGACGATGAAATCCGAAATTTACATCCGCGAATGTCTGAATCAACGCTTACTGCCTATGATTCGAAAACATAAAGACCCGGTACTATTTTGGCCGGATTTAGCATCCGTGCATTACTCCAAGAATACGATAGCCTGGTTCCAATCCAACGGGGTTCAGTTCGTTCCGAAGAAGATGAATCCGCCAAATTGTCCACAGGCAAGAACGATCGAAACTTTTTGGGCACTTACCAAGGCATACTTGAGAAAACATGTAAAGCCAACTAACACCATTGAAATATTCGCCAAAGATTGGAAGAAAGTGTCCAAAATGATTACAAATCAATCTATGCAAAAACTGATGCGTAGTGTTCGTTTAAAAGTTCGATCATTGGCATACGGTTAATCGGGATGTAATTTTGTAAAAATGTACTGTTAAGTAAGATAACAGAGCGTTAAATACAGAAAGAAAAATGAAGTTTGCTTGTAATTTGAATTTTTGGCGTTCATTTAAAATCGTGATGTAATGGCGACATAATGAAACAGTCTATAGCAAAGGCTTAAGAAAAGGAGGTGCCACTAGCCGCAATGTACAATTCTACCAAAAACAACTGTAGAGCATAACTAGTTCAATGAAGACGAATTTGTAATTTAAAAAGTATGTTAGATTGAGTAAAGGATAAAAAACGCTGTCTATTTTCTCTTGTTCAATATGATGTTCAATAATATGACGGAGCCCTTCTTAGTCAAATATACATCATTTTCTCAACAAATCCATGAAATTATTGCCTGATTGATCTGTGATATCACTTAAATTGCAATCAATTTAATTAATAATGTTTAAAAGCAAACTTTAATCATCAACCTAGCACTACACAAATATAAAATTACTGAATGATGATGTGATGTTGAATGACTACCCCGGGAAACAGTCCGTTTTTCTATACGCAAAGAAATCCACACTCCTCTACCACTTATTTTAGGATTCCTTAAGAGTTTTCAGCAGTTCAAGGACGTAGGACGTAAAACCAGAATCCGTTTCTACAGATATCAGTTATTAATAATACCATGTAATGGTAATATTAATATTACTTAATAATTAATTAATGGTAGCATGTGCACAAAATGTTGCCCAACTAAAATTGTTGCTGGATTGTTCCAGAATAGTTGCTGTTCATTTTACTCTGAATTAATTTTGAAATTTTTCTAGTAATTTCAGACGAATTCTCTATTTTTGACCACCATCGTTGTACCACCAGATGCAGTGTGCGGCATGCGGCTGGGACGACCGCCAAACATGCGGCATGTTAATCCGACTGGCCCCCGGAGTCTTGCGGTTGTGTTCCATTGATTCGATGACCGCCTCTAATTAAAGGTGCAACCACCATCCAACGGCCCCAGCATCGAACCGATCGAATCTTCGTAATCAACGCCTCATTGCGCGAAAACACCAAAAGCAAGGCAGAGCGAGAGAGCTTTCAGAGCTCCTTTGGCGCCGGTCTTGCGGCCGGTTCCCGTGGCACCTTCGACACACCGCACCGTCTTACCGATGTTTTGAATCTCATTACATAAACAACCGAGCCTTCGGTTCGGTGTGGCACTCGCAACGACGGCGAAGCATCAACGTCAGACCGGTCCTGCGGTATCGGTAGCACCGTGATAAGACGCCCGAAACGTGCCCCTCGGGCGCCCGCGGGGGTCGCAAGTCGCAATCGCAGCATATCCGTCAACTTACCGGGCCGGTTCCGTTCCGCTCAAAGGTGTTGTGCCCAGCACATCGTCGTCCTAATGTACTGCGACAATATTTGCTCACGACCGGAAAGGTACCTCGAGCGTGCTACGCGCCTTGGCGACGGCTGTCTGCGACGGTGACTGCTTCACGACACGCGTTGTCGATGAGGTTGACAAATTTCGTCACACGGCACCAGAAATCAATATTTGTCAAAAGGTGCACCTTTCGGAGGTCTTGCAAAAATGTATGTATTTGAACAGCTTACGTGACACTCGACCGTCGACGGATGGCATATCTCTCCTATCTGCATTCCCTGGTTGAATTTTTGCTATCAAAAGTTGATTAATCAACGTCGAAATGAGCTGCTACAGCTGTTGCTTGCCCTAAATTAAGCACAGTGATGATAAATTGGATCATTCTAGGTGGCACCTGATGGGCCGACTTGGCGCAGGGCGGACTCAGGATCGAACTCAAAGAGAGAGAGATCTAAAGCTTTTGGTACTGCCTTAACAATTCGCCAAATTCTCCAGTATTCCACGAATTCCAATTGAAAACTGATGCCGCTCGCCATTCAGTATTTTTAATCAATTGGACAAAACGTTTCATTCGTAAACTTTTATTCACAGACAATTGTTTTCCGTGCACCGTAGTCCGATGCAAAAAGAGCTCCATTTCCGGAAAATTTATAATCCACTTAACGATTGAAGAATATCCTTCCATGGAACTGCTGCGGCCAATTTGCATTTGCTGCTCGTTGCTCTCCCGGTACACCACGGTGCACATTCGGCGGGGTGGAATCCAAATGTCAAGCCGATATTTAGCTTTTGATCCCCGAAAGTATCGATTAGCCTAAAACACTTTAACTTGCTACGTAGCTGCGGTGAACTTTTCACGACGACTTTGCCTTTGGCCCTTGGCTGCCTCTTGAATTCCTCTCATTCTCGATTACGGTTCGGATGACCAATCTTACCCGAAACTAACTTCATTATTTTTGCGCGACGCGTGCCTTGCGTGGCTTCGCCGAAACATTCGTAGATTACATCTAAGATTTCGGTTCTCCAGTTTCGGGATCCCGCGCGACAGCGTTGGCACGAAATGAGAAAATAGATTTGAGAGCGAAAAAGTGGCTACGAAGAATTTTGGAAGCGATGGCAATCCGGATTCCACGGTTGGCTGACGATTGTAATTAAAAATAGAACGCGAAAATTGAATTTTCATTTATTTATGCTGCTTTACGTTTCATTTACGCAAACGGAGTGCCGGCACGACCGGCACTATTAAATCGCGCCCGAGACACTGAGTTGCGATTGTGTTTCGGAGTGCGCCGTCTCAAGAGTAACCACTCGGTTAGTTGGAAGTGCTCGAGAGCATATCCCTGGAGCAGCAGTTTACAACGGCAACGGAAAACTTTATTCCGTTTTCGCAGACCGCGCCTGTAGTTCGTTCGTCGAGCCGCACACCCTGCCCCTTGCTGATGATCTTCGAAGATTCGTCCGCAAATAAGCGCACCGACTGGCATCCTGCCGAACCCTGTGGAATGCGAAGTTATTTTTCTCTGATTTTTCTTCTTCGGCTGAAGCCTTACCCGCTTAGCATTGTTCCGTATTCAGCATCATCTCCAGAGGATTATTTTTACCACCTTCCAGGGCCACCAAAAGCTTGCGTGTGCCCCTCGAGCCCCACGAAAGCAACGAAAAAGGATTAATGGAATTATGGAGGCGAACGAGGAAGGTCCGTGGAAAGGACTCAAAAATCAACCGAACGGTACCTGACGGAACGCGATCAGGGCCGGACAGTGTCGCTTTGATCAACAACCCGCCGTCCTGCCGTCGTTCGGTTTGCTTTAAGATTATCTCTCTTCGGCCTGCTAAGATTTGAATAATTTCAATTTATATGTATCATCAGAATCGGTCAAGCGTTTCGGGTCCGTTTGTAGCGAAACTAGAGCCCGGATTAATGGACAACATATCGTTCGATGGGTTTTGGTCCTTTTCGGCTTCGGCACACACATTCTTAATGCGCTTCGAACGTGCGGTATGGATGTGCGTTTGGGATGTTGGTGTTTCGGTTTCGGTTACCATCTGCAGACAAGGTCTTTTCGCAAGTCAGTGAATTCAGTGGCGTGATGTACACAAGTAAAGCAACTCATTCATGTTCGGCGCTATTGTTTCGTTCATCAGAGCTCACCCAGGGAAGCAGTGGATTGTCATACTAATTTGAAATTAGTATAGTGTTTAGAATTTTGCACATATTTCTGAAGCTAAACGACTAAGTTTTGTTCTAATTTTGATTTGCCATTTTATTGACAGAAATAATTAAAGGCTATAATTATAATTAATCGAATAAAAAGGGCATGTATTAAAGTCGTTTTCAAGTAGCATACGGGGAGGTTGAATTTTGGGAACCGCTCCGTTACAATCGCAGTGAGCAATGAACGAGAATACGATACGATTCGAAGCTTCATCGCTATGATTGGCAGAATCACTATAACTTCAGCAGCATCGGTGACTGCTCAGTTCAGTAGCTTTAATTAGAAACACAAAAGGATTGCAAATGGAACAATTCATTGTATGTTTAATTGATTGAAAATTATGATGAGATAATCTGATCACAAAGCGACACCCGGCAGCAGCTGCTCCCGTAAAACAACATAATGTTACCGTAACGTAACGTAACATAATCCGACTGGAATGCACCCGGGCAGCATAATTCGATTGATGAATCACGTTCGAGCTTCAAACGAGCAAACAGAATGCTACATTTCGCCACGGTTCATTGCGATGCAGTCAAACGCACCACCTGCAAACGGTTGGTTTAATGCTACTAGTAACTGTGTAACAAACATTTAAATGCACTAAAAAAGAAACGATAAAAAGTTGATCACACCAGAAACTCCCGCGTGTGACTGTAATAAAAGTTGTGAGTTGTTCTGTCGCTCGGCCGATCCTAAATCCGATCATCGTGGCGCGGCATTGTAAGAAACTTTGGTGGCGCACATGTGTGCCGGTTAAAGTAGGACACCATCACGTGCAGCAAAGTTAAATTCCCAACCAATGGCGCACAATCATCGAAGTTGGTGCTTTTTGCTCAATTGAACCCATGTCGATAGGGAACAAACAAAACGTCTCGAGTAATGATGGTTTAACTCTGCCGAGTTTTAATTACAGTATACAGTGTTCTTCTGTACAACATATTTATGTTGCTTTTCTGTGCCATTTCATCGATACACTCGCTCGCTCCGTAACGGTTCGATGTAAAAGTTTGACGGACAGTTTCCAGTTCTCGATCGTTCTGCAATTGTTCTGAGCATGGGCGGGTACTACGTACAAGGAAGTCATAGTTGTCGCTTTTACTTTGGCGAGAGTAAACTCCATCGAAGTATATTTCATTTTGCGAAGGTTGAGGATGGTTTTTATTGAATAGTAGGCGATTCGGCGAACTTCGAAAGTTGGGTTTCGGAAATAATAGCAAATGTTCATTGAATTACAACAGTTCTTCTTCAATCAAATAATTGAGTATTTTCTTTTGGTTTCCTTGGACATGAAAGTTTATTAGGAAACTCAACACCGTCACCGTTGATTTCAATAGTATTTATTGAACAGCTGTTGGTTATAAAATGTTTTAGTTATTCACGCGAGTTAAGAAATTCTGTTGGATTACTGTTTAATATTGATTTGTTACAGTATCGATTGAAATTAAAGTCTTACTTTCCCCTGGTATTCGATCGAGATTGCTGCAGTTACTTCGCCGCAGCATGTTATAAATCAGAAGAATATACAATTGACTATCACGGATATTTTTTCTATTTTCAACAAAACGAAATACTTTTTTTAAATTAATAAAACGCACTCGTGAAATAATAGCCTCTTCCCTTTTCAGTTAATTTTGTTTTTTTTATGAACGGACCGGGCTGTAATTATTAATTTTTTTCTCGTTGTGAGAAATTTACGCTATTTACTTTTTATTCAGCGCGAAAAACAAAATGTATAACGGTATGATATGATGGTGTTGTTTTATTTATTACTCATTCATTTTTCACATTTAACTTTTTACCAATGCACAACAATATGGCACGCCTCATTGTTGGCATTCATCCGCTTAATAGTTGTGCCTTTGATTTATGCCGCACAATAATGCCTCGTTTGCCATTGATGATTTACATGCAATCGGATGATTTACCGATTTCAACACTTTGCCGGTGTTGCTCGACATTGCGCAAGCATTTATTTCGGAATTCGCATCGCCCAAAACTCGACCAAAATGGACAACGACCAAAGAACATAACCGCAAACCAAGTTCTCGGACTCGAGGTGATGAAACCGCGTGTTAGCCATACGATGCTGTTTGCAGCATAAAAGCTCGGGACACTGAAATTTGGGCAAAACATTGCCCGAATGGAAATAAGTTCCGGAGACCGGAACCAAGAACAGCAGCGGAAAGAGAAAGAAAAAACGGGAATGATAATTAATTATCAGCCAAAGGGCCAGGAAAAACCCCGGGAAGGCCAGAGGGCCCGAATGTTCAGAGGATCCGAGCCGATTTTTCTTGTGACGGCAACGAAAAAAATATGCCACTATTTTTTCAGGAACCCTGTTTCTTGGCGGCTTACTTGGATCGGCCGGCGGATTGAGGGATCACCTCTAGGCGTATTCTTGGTCCCAAGTTGTCACTTCCTAGCCCCGTCAGTCGTCGTGTTTGATGAGTTGTTTTTCTATTCCACGGCGGCGGCGGATGCCTTTTCTTCCCAACGGGGGATCCCAACACGCCTGAGGCTCAAGCCGTTTTTCATTCTTTTGAAGAAAAAGTAGTTTAGCATCATGTTTCGGCGGATTTGATGGAATTAATTCGACCGCAAGTGCCGAAAAGAACCGAGTACCGGGGCCGTAAGTACCCGGTGGGGGCGTGAGGATTTCACAGGGGGTGGGGGGTCCGCGAAGGGGCCAATCTCCGCTTTTTTCCGCGCGGCGGCACTTTTGACCTTTTCTTCTAAAAAATGCGAGACAGATTTATTCTATCTGTGTATCCTATTTTACCTCTTTTCTCTCATTCTCGCGCAGCGAACGTGGGTTTTTTTTTCATTCTGGGTTTTTATCCCTATCGCGTCCGCGTGTTGGCGGATCATTGTCGGTTAAAGCAATTTCACGGGTTTATGTAAATAAAGCTTGGTTTAATGCTTATTTTCACCCATCCGTTATTACCGGATGGTGGCGGTACTGGTACGTCTTCGTCACCTTCGCAGCAAGCAGACAGAAACAATTACAAAATTTTTGAAGGGAAAATAAAACGATTCCGTTGTATCATCGTATTCATGGTCATAGTCGTATCTTCAAGGCTTACAACAAAAAAACAGACGCAATAACAATAAACATTGTTCTCAGCTGGTGTACCGTTAGAAAACAACAGATTAGTTTGTGCTCTACGCCGGGAAAACTCATTTGAAACACTTTTGCCTTCTCATTGAGCATTTATGCGATGTACCGTTTTAATCTAAATAATTAATTACGAACATCGTAATTCAATTAGCTTGTACAATAAATCACCCTAAATTGCTTTTTGAAACATAAACGTTCTAGGTTTGTGGTCGTGGGTTGTTTATTGATATTGTATACGATCGTCGTTTAAAACAAAATACATTTCTATCGTAATTTTGTTTCCATCCAGCTGCAAAGGGTTATTAACGAAGGTTTATACAAAAATATACAAATTAAAGCGACGTGTTCACAGACTTTTTTTATGTTTTGTGATCTTAAAGCATCTGCACAGAGAGAAATTCCTATCGTTCACAGCACAACAAAAATGAGCAAGTGCAACAGATACATAGGCTCTACAGCTTATGATTGATCACACTTTTACGCATGCCAAGCATTTCCACACTTGACGCCGGCGCTTTGTCCGTGCGTTGCAGCGAAGTCTCACGGAATCTGCATACTGATTCCAGCTCGTAAACGCTTCACCAAATAGGTGCAATTGCAATCATGAACATGTCTCGTCCGTCCAAATCGCCACCAGTCCAGCAACGTAGGAGCATCCCATTTTTTCGGCTCCTCCTAGTTGTCCTCGCACAGACTAGCACCTAGCATCACCATTTTTTATCCAGGCAATAAATCCAAAGTTCAACTTCACTCTTCTGCCTCACTTCTGTCACAACGCGCTGCGAACGTTATAAAATGCCACTCGAAGCCTTTAGCTTCCGTCACGTTTCGCACGGCTTTTCAGCGCAGTTTGCTCATCTGCAAATGGAATTTAAACGAGCAAAATTGCTACGCTTGAAGAGTGCGCAACTAACCATTTGCAAACCGTCGTGATGACATTGTGTTGCACAAAAGTTGCACCAATTGAAAAGTGGTGGAACATTAAACATCACAATTAGATTATCGATTGTTTATTCAATTTACTCACGTGGATTACGTAGGAGGTTATACTATTAGAGAACTCGAATGAATAAAAACGTAACGTTCATGTTTTCGGTGTTGTGTCAATAATTGGCAATAATTAATAATAATAAAAACTGATGGACTGTTGAGTAAATTTTACTTATTGGATATTTCGGACTGCAACTGTTCTGCGAGTTAACATGATTTCAGTCAGTTTCCAAAGTTAAATAAAATTGTCCGCAATTAGAGAGATGCATAACAGTATTAATTTCTATACATTTGACTTTTTTTTCACTTGTTTCTACAATTTCCCATTTTGGGTTCATCGTTACAGCTGCAACATTACTTATTTTCGCTTTTTAAATTACGTTTTCTCTTCGACAACAATTCAAAGACACACGTCGTCGCGTGGCGCGTAAAAGAAAAAGCACCGCCAACTGCATATCAAGATGTTCGATCCGACGGAAGCGCGGTACCGGCACGCGCCAGAAACCAAACAGAGAGAAAGAGACAGATCACAGAGGAAGAAAGAGAATAAATTATAAAAAGGTGTCATATCATACCAGCAAGACTCCGGCTAGTTGGCTGAATTTGGAATAGGCGGCGCAAGGTAAGGGTCCTTCGAGCATAGAACACAGCCAAGTAGTCGGCCATCTGGAAAGGAAATTATGGCCCGCATTCATCAAACCCAAGACCTCCGCAAAAGCCCGTACGGCCACCCCAAGCAGAGCAAGGGTGCAAAGGGAGCCCGAGAAGCAACGAAAGGAAACGTTTATGCTATGTGTGCCGTGTATGGCGCACGTACTGATAGGAAACGAGATAGTGCCATCGCCAATAAGGCACCCAGGCCTGGCCATAAAGTATACCTGTGGCCCTCGATTGGATCGCTTCCCTCCTCGTCGTCGTCCTTCGTCGACGCAGGGGTGGTGGTCGTGTGTGGAATAACATCTGAGAGCATTGTGCGAGTGAAAGATGAGCCCCAGCGCAGCATAGAAGGTAGAGAACCGACGAAAGACATTGCCCCTTGGCCACAATCATCGGCCACGATCCTTGCAAAGGAGCGAAGCTAGGTCGGCTGTATCGTCTTCGGTGTCCCGTTCTGTGTCTTGTAACGGAAAAACGTTTGTTTCGGGTACATCCTTTCGTCAGCAGCCAGAAAGGACACGCTTCCAAGGTGTTTGAACGAAATGCTAGCACCGTTATTTAGCAGATCATCTGACTCCGTGTGTGGCAACACTTTACTGTGGGATCCTGTGATTAAACAAGGGCCTGGGCGAAAATTTGGACTACTTTCTTGTACGTTTAGCAATTAATGCTGTTGTCAACACCGCAAGCAAATTGATGATCGGTCAGCTATACTCTTCTGTACTTACTGAAAAAACGAGCAACGGTTCGCTCTATCAGCAAAGATGTTTGTAGAAAACAATTTAATGTGGAAAGCCTAAGCGTTTGAGGAAATTGTTTAATAAAATATACTTAAATGCATAAAGGATAATATTCAAGAAATAAACCCGCAAATATTAAATTCGTAAAAATCAGTTCGGAAGCCAAAAGACATATGGAATATATGTATGCACGTTATTGCAATATACGTATTTTTATGTGTTTATGGACTTTTCGAAGCTTTACTAAGTTAACTAAGTTAAGTTAACGTTCGAAACAAACAACAAACCGGCAAACGGTTCGTTATGTATCGGTAGAGCAACACGGCCCAGGAAGGTCTTGAGGGTAGCTCAAGCCGTTCGGCGGTACTCTGATCTCTCTTCAAATGTCGAATAAATCTTTCGCCTTTTACTAAAGATTTCCGTGGAGAGGGATACTCTAAGGAGTCTAAAGCCAATTTTTGTTCGCCTCGATTCCGATTACGGGATCGAGCCATAATCATCTCTACAAATCGAATGAAACAACCACCTTATCGAATGGCATTATAAAGTGCCGACGATGTAAACTGGAACGCAAACTGTGCTTTAATTTAAAAAATTGTTCTCAAGTTTAGCTTAAACGATGTTTGTTTAATTCTACTATTTTTTATAACTGTTTTGTCTAAACGTAAATTTTCCTACATTTATACATTATTTGTCGGTACGCAAACGTGAACAAAACTCGTACATGAAAGTTTATTCAAAATGATAGACTCTTGTTTCACATAATAATCTGGTGACATAATAACCTAATGTCAAAAATCAACCAAGTAAATAGGAAAAGAAAGTTATGAAAGTTTAAGTAGAGTCTCTTTCTAATTTTGTTTCTACGAATGATTAACTAAAAGGAAATAAATTTAATTTTTTCAAGAGACAATTTTTAACTTAACAGATGAATTTCAACAAAATTGGATTTGGCCCAAAAAGAGAGTACATTTCATCATACGAGTACAATCGAACGCAATAAGCCCAGAGCCCATTCTGCAAGAATACTCACACGTTATAATTGATTGCGCAATTTAAGATCAACCACTTGCTGCGAAACGTAATTAATCACATCATAACCAGACCACCAAGGCTCCGGGGATCAGAAATAAATTGCGACGCACAATGCAAAGACGGTAACACTTTGGCTCTGGTTAGAATTAGAAGCTTTCAACCTAAACTTTAGGCATCAAAACTACTGGCTTGGCTTAAAATCCCTCAAAAGCATAAGCCATAAGCTGCTTTGGCATAGCTAAAAGCAGCTCACTCCGTCAACTCTGCGTCAAGAGAAGATTGATGTTTCAAAAGCCCGCCACTGGTTCGTCATGCGATCCCAGACCGACCCATTGCTCGCTGCTCGTCTCCGGAAGGCCAGCACGGATTGAAAAATTAAACGGATTAACATGTACACGCAGAGCATAGCACAGCATAAATTCCCCAGCACGGAAGAGGATCAATAGCGCCAGCGCATATCGGCGACACGCTGCAATGGGAATTGTTTTTCATTTGTTTTTAATTAACTTTTCAACCCGTCGGCTGATTCGTGTGGTTTCTATCGAACCATGGCCGGCGATCGATTTGGCCAATTCGATTCATATGTGGCCGGGTGCATAATTTCATATTGATATCGTTACGATTTATGCAAATGGTGCTTCTCGGCCCGAGGTAATGATGCATTTTAATGGAATTAAAATCATTTTGCACGTACTCCGCCTTTGGGAAGCTGGGCCCAGATACTGCGAGCCATTCGATTAACTTACTACTGGGCATGCTCAATATTTAATGGTTTCGTGTTTTCATTAAACAATTAAAAAATGTGTTAATCAGTTCATTAAATTAGCCCATATTATATAAATTCTCAGTGTACATTTGAACTGAGAGTTTGTTTAACATACCAACACACGTCGAAATCGTTCTTTAATCGTTTTTATCTACTATTGGCACTGTTGGCACTGTTGTAGGAGCAAAGGATTTTCGAAGAATTCATCATTCACATACGTGAAATGGATTTTACTTTTCATTCAACAATCAAAAGGTTTAACAAATATTCGTTCGAACATTCTTTTATTGTAAACCAACGAAATAATAAGCTAGTGCGTTGTACTCGAAAATTAAGAAAAAAAAACACAGGTAAAAGAAGTATGGTAATTGCACTGCGCTTTAAAGCTTTTCCATTCGAAAACAATGATGCTCAATTCTTATCACTTAAAGTTTACGCAATAAATTCGTTTTATTCTTTTGAAATTCGATTCCACGTGTGGTATTTCTCTAAAGCAATAAAACCATTTCGTAGGCGAAAACAAGATTCGAACGCTCCCTATCGGAAAAGGGATAGCATTAGGCAAGGATCGATTTGAATTCCGACACCCAAGCCAGATGCACTTTGTTTCAACAAAATAGAAAAGGAAAACCTGAAGAATGCATTTTTACGACTTTCTACTGACTCTGGAACCGACATTCTAACAACGCGTTCCAGCTGGAATTGAAATAGTACCGCGGTGTGAATCATTCAGCAGTTGAAATTTACATCGGTGGGGTAGCAGGCACAAAGTCCAGCATGAAGTGCAAAGTTCGCCGTTGCTTTGAACTTGGGATGTTAATATAGGACCAGCGGCATTCGCACATTATGTACGAGATGTCAATCAATGGAAGATTTTTCTTGCAGTTAATTCCGCTACCGCATGACAAAGAATGAAGGTTACAAACAGTGCGATTAGTTGTGTTGCGCCTACAAGGCATTCAGAAAAAACGACTCTAGCTAAATTTTCTTCTCAATCAAATATTCCGATCAACAATCAATTCAATTCACAGTCCGTCAAAACATCATTCGTGAACGTGCAGCAACAACATATCCAGTCAGCTAAAGGTCACAACAAGGTCCGAAAGCCTATAGGCTGGGACATTTTCTTCAAACCTCTTCACTGCACCAGGATGGTCGTTGTTTTGAAGGGAAATTGAGTTTTGGAAATTTAAATCATTACTAAAGTTGTGCCGAAACGAACTCTTCTTTGTATTCACTACTGGAGAATGTTCACCTGTTCACCATAAGCTTCCACAAGCAACATAATGTTCTTCGGCCTCCTTTTTCCAATGAAAAAGCGAAAGTAGCGAATTCCGTGAATACGTGAACTTTCTTCGGTGCAAAATCGAAAGTCCAAAAACCCTGAAAAGTAAGTTTAAAATTAATAAAACCCTGCTTCTTTTTCTTCTGCTTTGCAGCTTCACAATTGAAATAACAATCAATTCAAAATTCAAAGCCACGAAAACTTTCAACGTAACTTTAAAAGCAAATTTAAATATCTAAAAGACGAACACCTCACTAGTGCCATTCAGCACAGAGTGGCGAAATCATAAAGCTAACTGAAACATGCCCGAGAAACCAACCCTTGTTTCAGATTGTGCGAATTGCTCACCAGATGGCTCTTAACGATTCTGAGGCAGGCGCTGAGGAGCAAAACTCGGCTACAGGACCTCTTTTTAATAGGACTGAGCAAAGAAAGAAGGCGTTTTCAGGAATATTGGTAAATTTAGAAGTTTATCGATAAAAATTAATTGAAGGAAAATATGTTTATTGAACTAATGCCGCAGGATCTCAGGATGAGGATTAATAGGATCTGCCGCATGCTGAAAATCTGATCAATTGTAGAATTTGCTCTTCGGAATCCATCGAATAGTTACTGTTCACCGTACTAGTCTTTCCTACACAACGAGGGAGAAGATCTTAGCACCGGGGATCACTGGGGGAGATGTGGGTCCCGCACATCTGGAGTTTTAGTCGGTAGGAATCCGGCATACGTCCGGCACTGCCCCACGCATCTCGCCGCTACCGAAACCGAGCGAAGTTCATCAACCTTAGATATCTTTGTTTGTTTCTACTTGCGTTCGCAACACTGTTATGAATTTAATAACATTTTACTCAATGATAGAAAAACTCTTGTCGATTCTGCAGGAAAGAATTAAAAGTAAAACGGTCCAAACGGTGGAAGCTGATTTTACCGACAAAATGTGTTTGCAAGCAGTTAACGTTCAGAATGTCAAACCAATGATTGCTACTTGGTTAGAAATGGTCATTATGAAGTAGAATTCAGTTTATTGTATGACTCGGAGCAAAAGAACCTTCAAATTAGCTTCAACATTGAAGCCACTCAAATATTGTTTGTATTTCTTCGAACTTCGAAGAACTTCTAAAATATATTCAACGGCGTTTTACGCCTTTAGCAGCAATTTCCGCTCAAAAATTTCGTTTCCTTGTCGCTCTGTATAGCAAGGACGTGTTTAGCAGGACTAGCGGAAGAGAGCCTAAGACCCTATAGTATCCTTCAAGAGGCATCGGAATCCTACCCCATTACAGAGCAAGTGGTAATTTCAGTATTGATGAGTAGTAGTTTAAAAAAGGCGCGGACTTCATAGAGATACTGAATTTAGAATGCAACGCAGGGCAGTTATGGTTGGGGCTGGAAAAAGGCCGTTTTTACCTCTTTTCCGTTTGTCCACATCATGTTTGAAAAAAAGTACGCTGCGGTTGATAAAAATGTTAATAGCTTAAACCACATGCGGTGTTATTTTTTCCTAATTTCCAGTAAACACGGATTGTACAGCTCATAAAGCATTTTCACACATGCTCTTTACGATTCTGAGAATAGCTCCCCTCTTTAGCTGCTTATGTTCCCTTTTAGATACGGATGTGAAACGTGGAAATAAAATCAGGAGCTCGCGTGATCACGTGTTCAAACTCCAAGTAAGATAGCTTCCCATCACCATCCACATCCGCTTCTTCGATCACTTTTTCCGCGATTTGTTGATGCTCTTCAACCGTCAGCTCGTTGCGGGTCAGCGCCGTGATAACGTTCAGCAGGTCCGACTGGCCAATAAACCCATCTCGATCATAATCTAAAACCGGCACAGAAGCTTTTAAGGAACGCATCGGAATGATGTATTCGAAAGTCTGCAAAACAGCGTACCGTATATTTTGAATGCGTAGTACACTTTTATGTCTCTCGGGGCGTGCTCGCTGAAAACTGACAACAGGTCCAGAAAGTCTTCGAACGTGAGATTCCCGTCACCGTCGCGCGAAAACGCCTCACACATACGCCCTTTGAATGGGTTTTCCACCAACTCCGGCAATCGTTCGATGCGCTCCCGTGGCACTTGTATCGAGGACGCCTGACCTTCGGTCATTATTTGTGGCACCAGATCCGGACTAGCTTCGTGGAAGCGTTGGTGAACGCGAAGGATTTCTTTCCTCGTGAAAAACGTACAATCCTGATAGTCCTCCAACTGCTGATCGGTAAACGTCACAATCTTATTGCCCATTGCGTACTTCTTTTCACCGATGTTCCAACCTGTTAGCCGTTGAGATAACAACTAAAGTCCAATGGTGCGCCAGTCTGCTTACGAAGCTTGCAAAACGCTCACGTCACATCAAACATCACACTCTTCTTCCGGTGGTGCCACTCCTTGTTGGCGTGCCAATGCAA
The DNA here is from genome assembly GCF_943734635.1 of Anopheles cruzii. NCBI lineage: Eukaryota > Metazoa > Arthropoda > Insecta > Diptera > Culicidae > Anopheles > Anopheles cruzii. The sequence goes on from NC_069145.1 coordinate 52,364,069, forward strand.
AGGATTGTAATGTCCTAATGACTTGTTGCTATTATGTTAGCCCCCTGCAGGAGTAAAAGGAAAAGATGTTCTCCAAGGTCCTTTTCCTACTGCACTCCGCTCCCATAGAAAAGCATGTCTCTGCCGCCCACTACAGCTCGACAGGCAGCGCTAACCCCCAGCTGGGTGTGGCGGGTGTTTCCGTGTTACTTCACAAGCGAAAACGAATTTATCGTCACGCAAAAGATAACAACCAAAAGGGGGCGAAAGGCGCTTTGACTGAAACCTTTTCCATGCATTCCTGGAACGAACGTTTTCTTTGATGGCCACAAACACACAGAGAGAACCGAACTCCGTAGGTAACAAGCTTTGGAACTGGTGTTCCAATAATGCCTATCTATCGAAATACTATCAAGACACTTTCTATTCGGAGGTTACGTCACAGTCACTTTATGACTTAATTTATGGCCACCCTGTTGCGGTGCTTACATTATTGGCAATTAAAGTTCCATCACTTATGCTGATAACATACAATGATTCCAAATGAATAGTATTTTACAGTTGCAGTTCGGATCATTGAACTAAGGATAGCCATTTTCAGGATTCCTCCGATCTTATTCCATTTATATTTTTAGAAAAATGATATAAAACAGTTTTAAAAATGCTGCTATCCTTCTATTCACTTCTCTAATAAAAAGGTTTTGTGGTTGTGGAAACAATGGTTGTCAAATATGTGAATTAAAAACCGACCTTAAAGTTACATGTTTCATGAATTTTTTCTAACAAAATGTTAAAAACAAGACCAGAAACAAAAAGGCACATTATGTGATTGACAAAACTATAAATATTAAAACTAAAATTCGCATAAATTCGAACTGGAAAAAATAACTGCTAGAAACGAATCATACTCATCAGTGGAAACTTGAAAACCACCGTACCGTCTGCTCAGAAAATTGTTTTGTATGAAATTTGTTGTGTTGTTGGTGTTGACACTGATACAGACTTTTTGGCTTAACTGATTAATCAGTCGTAGAAATGCACAAATGCTTACACTCACATGTATACCGTGTCTATCTAATACTCAGATGAACTACAAATGCTTTCAAACAAAGTATAAACGTTGGTTAAAACAATGGTGCCCGTTGCTGAATATTATGATTTGCTCTGTAATCTTATCCTTCTTCGATCTATCACGCCACTGCAAATGTCTATTTTCTTACATAAAATACACCGAGTCTTTCCAGGAGTATCCGAGAATAAGGAACATCGAGCTCGCTTCCATTTTCAACCCTTCCTATGTGTGGTGTCTGCTTTCAGCTAAACCATCTTTCCTACAATACATTCCGAAGATACCGGTAATTTTATGGGTTGAAGTTGTTTTACAAAGAACACTGATAATACACAGAGTTTCACGTCTTCTTCCTTATCGCTAGTAGAGAGTTTTCAGAAGAGTTTTCTTCTTGGCTGCATTAGGAATCCATTATTGCTTTGTGACGAGGTTCGATCTGTTTCCTGTTTTATAAGTTACAAAGATACGGATGGACGTCAAACACGGTAATTCGTCTCGCTTAGCGCTTTGCTAGCTTGCTCATATAGTCACGATAGGCCGAAACCGATTCCGCCAATTGAACCAAATACTTTTCACGATGTTTGTGCGATTTCGGATCCAAATCGGTGATCGTAACTTTAACTAAAAACTTCATTCCTTCGATAACGACTATGTGCTTGCGAGCTTCAGGACTCAATCTGCAAGAGAAAAAATCAAGTGAGTCAAAATGTTTCAATTGTAATTTTCAGAACTTTCTACATGCAAAAGGTATGTTATAATATAAAGCCCCTCAAAATTAAACTAAGGGTAGTAATACATACATTCATACATTTTCATACATTTTTCGAAATCTTCAACACTCCCATGTGATTAAGGTGATAAAAAAGCCAAGATATTTGAAGATATAAATTCGTAGAAAACCCGAAACGATAAAAACAAATACCAATACAACTAATTGCAGAAGCAATGAAAAAGGATCCGAAACTCTAGAAAACCAAATATCGGCTTTCGTAAATCCCTTCAGGAAACTATTATCCGTTGCCAGCCCTCTCATTCATTGATAGTTTTCGGGCAACAGACAACACCGAATATGCCAAGGTATAACACAAATGTATGTGTGCATTTCTTTTCTCTGTGTAGTTGGTTGAAAATACCGTAGAAATACCATAATGAACGAGAAAAGCAGACAAAAAAGGCATTTGTCACACAGACCTTGAAAAAGCTTTCAAAAACGTTTGAGGCTTTTATTCCGTCGTTCTGCGGATGAGCACAGGTAACGAAACTCGAAGGCATCGTTCTCGACGTTCTTTGCTGCCCAAATACCGTGTTCTCGTCCATACCTGTCTTCTTCTGTCCGATCTCCCATCAGTCGCCGAAAAGTGATCATGACCGAGCAATCTAACGCCGTCGCCCCGAACTGATACTTTTCTTCGGTGGACAGGTATTCGCTGCAGAACGACCCGGACATCATTGAGGCGTCGCTGTAGCCGACATCGTCTCTGTAATCGAGATACTTCTCGTACATATCGTCCACGTATCTGCATGGGCTAACACTGGATGAGGCCAATTTGGATGGGTCGAACGACATAAAATTTGACTGTAAAGGCAGCACCGAAAAAATAGAGCAAAATAGTCGACAATGCGAGGATCAATGTTGGTGTCCAGTTTTAATCTGAATGACTTTTAATTTGTCTTACCTTTACCAGCAACTGCACATCGAGGATCTCACGCAGTACACATCTGTTTGGAAGAAAATGTTGCTCGTTGAAAATGAAAGCATTGCAGCTACGTTCGTGGAGTTGATTCTTATCCTTCTGCAATGATCAAGGTTAATCAAAGAACGCTCGTGCTAAACGGAACGGACATGTGGTTTACGATTGTTCACCTTCTTGCGATCTTTTCTTATGGTCAATAGTTTTTGGTCACAGGTTTCGTCATTGCTGGAAAAGTCCGTCAGCAATACTTCTTTGATCAGATTGAGGAAGAATGTTTTTCGCCTACGGAAAGAGTTAAGATGTTATTAATTTCATCCATTTGGAAATCACTAGCATTTCAGTAACACAGAACATACTCTTCCTTCGTGCGTCCGTCGCGGGGAAACATTTCCTTCAGAATTCGATTAAACACGGACTTTTCGCGTGTCTCGTCGTACACGATCTTGCCGTTTTTGAGAAGTTTGAAATTGTTCTGCGGCGCACCGATAAGGCCCTTAACGGCGTGAAGAACACGGATTGGTTTTCTGCACCATATGAAGGGGAATGAAGGATTTACACGAATAAAACAAATTGTATTATTATTAATAAACGAGGTAATTATTTGATATTGTCCGGCATCCTTAACACTACACAACGTAGTTGCTCTTACACCTTTCAAGCATAAATTGTGCCGTATTACAGTTGAAATCGTTTCATCACCCTGCGGTGCAATGGACCTATTGCAGTTGCATCTGCAATTTCATTCTTACACCCCAGACGCCTTCTCACACAACAACATGTTCATCCTTCTCGGCCCCACCTTCCATCGGTCTTGTGCAGCAAGTCCTAAAAATATCCCGAAAAACGTTTTTCGAAATCGTCAATCCCGATTTCACTGTCTGCGGTACGTTCGGACCACCGTGGTTTTGTCTTCGACTGGGGGTGTACCGACTATCAAAACAGTAAGATATTGAAAATAAAGATTCGAAAGTGCGAGGATCACGTAAATGCAGCAGCAAAAAGGAATGCATTGCCCAACGACAAAACTCGCAACACGGATCGGGAGACCGGTTGCTCGGCGGATCTCGCTCGGCGGTGTTGAAAGCCAGCGCCAAAGAGTACCGAGGCCAAGATTTACTTGAAGGTGTATTTTAGTGTTCGCCCAAAGGCGAACTAATAATTGAAATTTATTTATAACCTTACCCTGCGGGGCGACTGGTGATGCGTGGATCACGCATACGCCGCAGAGCTAACGCACCGCGAAAAACGATGCAACACGCGGCACAGAAAGTGCATCTCATGTCCGTACCTCGACCCGTAGGTAGATGCCAGATAGACGCTCGGACCAAAACGGGAAGGCTGGTGGAGTACGAAAAATGCGACGCGAAAATATCACATCACACACAAGAGAGTGTCAGGGGTCAACCACACTCTTTCCAGACAAATTGAACTAGACCGCAATTGCAATACTGACATTTATTGGGCAAATTCATTTTTATTATATGTTACATGTACGACGTTTGCATGCCAAAGACTGATCTTTTCGTAGTCATTGAAGTAATATTAAAATTACGATTCACACAACTCGCTCGAATTGTACACCGTCGAGACTAACCTTTCATTATAACCAGAAAAAGAAACATACCTATGAACAGAAATCACATGCCTACTACCAAAATTACAAAACCATATCGATGAAATGAATGATTAAATACAGATAAATTTGTAAAGTTCATTCACTGTCAATTCACAACGCAACCGAAACATGCGAGGCGAAAGAAAAAATAAACTATTGGTGGATAGTCCGGATCGGAACCGATACCGCTCTCTCCTTGAACGGGCGATCGGTCATATTTTGTTAACGACCCCACGAATTCGTCACCCGGGCTCTCCCACCCGGGTCCGATGATGTGTGTAATAAATTGTTCTTATTTTAGGCCCTCCCGCCCCGCTTCGGTTGGCCACGGTTTTGACCCAACGGCGAGAGTGACATTCGAAAGTCCATCCGAAAGTCGTCGATACAGTGCGTCGTAAAACTACACACTGCTGCCCCGGCGACCGACCACACCATTTAGCAACAATGCTCGACCGGGCACTGCGCGTGGTTTTCTGCTGTTGATCGCTATTTTTGGTCACCCTGAAAACGAATCGATTTGCTTGCTATCGTGTCGCGAACGGAGTGTCGCGAACGATGAAGCGAAGCGCGCCCAAGGCAACGCACACGCGACAGGTTTGCGTTGCAAAAATATAGTTCGAAATAAGCAGATCTACGCCCGTTGCGCACTATTAGCAGGGGAGGACGCTTTCGACGCTGACCACGTTGCGGCGACGTGCTCTGTGCTGCGTGTGTGTGTGTCCACCAACTCAACATTCTCTAGTGTCCTGAAATAAACAGTTAACTACTCATCGCGGGACTTACCCAGAAAAGAGATCCAATGGGCAGTATTTACTAATTTTGGCTATCGATTTCTGTTGGAGCTGCGAACGGGAGACAAGATAGATGGTGGGAAACTTATTACCAACAGACCATTCCCACCGGACGCGCGTCGTGGGAGCATCAATCAACCCCTGCGCGACAGCTCACCTTTAAATATTGAAGAAAACAGTAACGGCACTTCCGAAGGTCCCCGGTCGCCAGGCCTGGGACGGGAATGTTATCACAGAGTTCGTACGAAAACCAACCTTGCTTCGGCTTGATTTCGACGCAGTATGTTTGATAGGGAGACAGCAGAGTGGACGCGTTCTTGTCCTAAAAAGAGAAACCAAAGGAAATGAGAACAAAGTTTGAGCACAGCCATGAAGAATGCTACATTGTTAAATGTTGTTTCGTCAAAGGCAAAACTATCTGAGCCTCTAATAGGTTACCGCTTATTATTAAGGCACGTTCACGTATACTGAGCAAAATGTGCAGCATCCTGCTCTTCGAGAAGCGAGAGATGATTGTGAATGTTTTAGCTTTCAATGATAAACAGGATTATTTTTCTAACGCATTTCCTGGTGGTTACTAACTTTATATATTACCTGATTCATGTCTTGATATCTAGTTAGATAGAGCCAGTTCGGCAGGAACGCCACGTCCGGGTAGATGATGCCATCCAGTTCTCGGATTTCCTTGTCTCGTCTAGCAACTGATAAGCGATAGGGTACGGTGAGTTTAACATACAGCGCGGTATTATAACCCACTGAAAGCCCCTATTTCTAAGGCCCCTTTCCGTACCTACCGGGTCGTGTTTTATTCAAGCGCTCGTTAAAAGCTTGTAGGTCCTGTGTGTTGAGATGGGCCAGTTTGAGCGTTGGCACGTAACAGCTGGAGAACAGGTTGGACATCACCTCAGAGTATTTGACGAAGCGCTCCAATTTAACATTACTCACGGCTGCAAGTAGCAAAAGGGGGAAACGATTAGTTTATTTCAAACCAGCAAATTAGCACAACGCCCAAAAAAGGTACCCTTGCCATCCCGCGTAGCGATGGCCGACTTGCGCAATCGCAGGACGTGTTTGTTGTCCGATAGGGATAGCACAATGTTTGCGTTGCCCTCGGCGCGATACACCAGACAGCCTTCGTCGATCTGCAGCAGAGTGCGCGCCAGAACGTCACTCGGTTCCTGGGGCTCCCTGTTACAAACGGTGGATTCTCGAGCGTTGAGAACCATTTCCTGCCGCAAGCCCGGAAGCTCAGGGTTCAAACGATGAGGAAACAATATTTTCCAATGGTTTCTGGCTTGCTGGTGATTGTTGCACCGCAACGTTGTGCTGTCGCAGCAGTAGTTGCTGTGGCTGGCATTTATCTTTCCCATGATGCACCGCTCGAGACAAATGCTATGCTGTAGCTGCGGTGAAGCAGATGCGGTCGCGATCCTACTTCCTGCGGTCCGTCGGCCCCTCTAGACACTTTGTATTCTCGCTTCGTCCTTGCACTCCGCGTTTCATGGTCATCAATCAACTAGCGATGGAGGCAGGATGGTTGGCTGGGAATCGTTGGTTGTTGATGCCAACCGTTCGATCGACGGCGCAGTGCCCACTGACGAGATTCATGTTTTATTCACGGCAATCGATGAAAATTCACGGCGTCGCGCCACCGTTAACCACCGCACTGGCTGGCTGGCTGGCTATCTGTAAAGGTAATTGAATGGAAACACAAAATGAAGTGCACGCACACACACACACGCCGCGCGATACCAACACACACCGCCACTTGGTCGTAAAATAGTCAAAGCCCATACTGGAACTGAACCCCGAAAGATTCCAAATTTCCGATCCGATTAACTTTCTTCTCACGCCACGTCAACTCAAAGAAACCTTGCGACAGTTTCTGGACCCAGCCAACGGTACATCCGCTGTTGAGGAGGAGCATCCTGCAGAGTTAAGTGCTCAACCCATTTTTTGGTTTGGCAACAGGTTCGTCGAGATTACTCATTGATACTGTCAACGGTAGACACAACCACTTTGGCAATTGGCGATAAATAGCTATAAGGCAAGGTTCAGTGATGCAGTGATTCCAAAATTCAGGCAGGGTAGTGATTCAGTCATTTTGGCTAACAATTTTATTCAATCGATGTTATGTTTTCATGGCAGAGCTTGTCTTCAGCTCTTCCTGTAAAGAGTTGCCCGTTTCATCGCCACCTTATCGGAGCCGAAAACTAGTACGAACTGGGAACCTCTGACTCCACGAAAGTCTCCTTGGGTGTCCCAAATAGGATGAGTCACGCTGACGCACTCGCAACCGTGTCTATATTGGTGGCATACCTTAAGCAAGGTTCTTATCGCTGAAATGCGATTGGTATCGCAACCACCACATCGACACAACGCCCAACGAGGTGGATTTACTAGATCGGGTGGTATAAAGCAATAAACAAAGCCCCTATCATCAGTCCCCCTCCATTTGATTTCATCTACAAATGAACGTGCTATCTCACTGGCTGGCGCCGTAGCAAGATTTAATAATGGTTCGCGTATCTTGTTTGCAAAGTTACACCGCGTCGCAACGATTCGATCCGTCCAAGTCACATGGGCTCCGTCATGGGTAATGGTTGATTTGCAAATAAAATTCAGTCCGTAAAATCCGTCCAGTGCGTGTTGCTCGCGAAAGTAACTCGCGCGATAAATACGATAACAATCGTACTAAAAACTTGACCAATTATCGAAATTGCTCGTACCTTTCTACAATGTTTTAAGGGCAAACTCTGCCTGACGGAAGAGCAGAGCGATATACTGGGTACTACTGGGTTGTTCATTAAGTTTTGACGTTCGCTAAGAAGGACACATTTTTATGGTTTGAAACACACTTTATTATTCAGTATGGTCTCCCTGAACATCAATAAATTTGTTCCAAAGAGACTCCAATTTATAAATTCCATCCTTGAAGTGAGAATCTGGAAGAGCATTATTTGATCAAAAACGCTTTCTGTGCATGATTTTTTTTGGGCTGGGAAACAGATGGAAGTCACTAGGGGCCAAAGCTAGCGAATACGGTGGATGCTTAGGCAATTCGAACATTAATTCATGGAGTTTTGCCATTTTCGAAATACTCTTGTGACTGGGTGCATTGTTCCATTGTTAGCGAATGTGGCACCCATTTTGCACAGAGCTTTCTGAAACCTTATACTTCAGTTAAAATATTGGTTATACCGCTCACTGGCTGGCTAGGACTTCTACTAAATCTCTTTCAGTGATTCGGCGATTTTTTTGCTTTTAAACCTTTCAAAAATAAAAATTCAATCACTGCGTTGTAAACAATTGTAATTTCATCAATTCGTTGTAAAAAAATACTGTGACTCGTCGATACTAAATGGCTTGTAAAAAAAATTTAATGACCGATTGAAATGAAACTTCAAATACGTTCATATGAAGAGTGTACCAATATAACCAAAAAATTAGGCTCGTAGCAGCGCCCTTTGTTATCGAGACTCCCAATTTAATGAACAACCCAGTACTATTATGACGTGGCTGACGCTGTAGTCACCAGATTCGTGCACATTATCTGTGGTACGACATGAAGCATCCAAAGGCAGCACTGTAAAGCTTGTTCAGCTAGAATCAGATACTGCACTGGACATGCACAACATGTGTGACTTTGACATCCAATTAAATCCATCAAACTTTGAATGTTTCACCATTTCAAGTAGCATTCTGGTGTCGTTCGTGGAACAGCGAAAGCATGTGGACCATCCTGATGGGTTATACGTTACTGTTTACGGTTGCTCATGTAGGTGGACCGCATCTTGTAGTAATAGTGCGCCCTGACTCAACTTTTGCGTCCATATATTCCACAGACCAAGTTCGTGATGGAGTTTAACAAGCTGTTTAAACCGTGCCCTCGCTCGAGCTCGAGCAAGCCTTTTCCGATCGATACGTCGAAGATGGAGATCTTTCTCTCGGAGGACGACGAACTGACACTGAACGGAGAGCTTGTTTTCGTCAGCGACTTGGTCTCGCCGGTCGGGGTAAGTGGGGTCGGTCCGTTGCTCCGTTGCGACCTTCAAAATTCAAAAATCGCTCTTCGCGGCAGTTTTCGTTCTACACGCAAAAGCTAGAACACGGCGAATGGGTGCCCAGACCGTACAGCAAACGGGTCCTGGACATGTGCTCCGTCGTAACGTCCCCGATGGAAATATGGTACAGCATTACGCGCCACATGAACCGAACTCGCTGCCCGTTCCCGAAAGGTGTAAGTGATTGAGGTGGCCGACTCTTCAAACGAATCACGGTGTTTTCTCCACGATCGTCGTTCTTCTTCCAGCACGTGGAGCGCTTCGATATGGTAAGCCTGGGAACGTTCGGTCTCGACGAATTTATGGAGCAAATGGTGGGCGAATGGAAAATCTTCGCCGAGATGACGCTCCCTTCACCGCTGTTTATGGAGGTTTCGTGTACAATGTGTCAAGTGTCAGTGGTAGAACACTAAGTGATCGTCCGACAGACGAAAGGCAAACCTAACCTGTATCCCCGTTTGTACCGGCACTATAAAGCATGCTGAGAGTAGATCCTGCCTTTGATGACACATTTATACGATCATTTTTTTTTTTCGCTTTCGGCCTGTCAAGATGGGTCCTCTACAGTCGGAGAGGCCCCGCCGTCAGTGGGTCTCGCAGATTAAAATCGTCATCTTTCGAGCGAACATGCACGGCACCATGCGACGTCCATTATTAGCAATCGGTTTCGACGTAAATGCATTTGCCTTGGTAAAAGTAGAACATTGACCACGGCGACGTCGACACGGGGCCGGGGCCTTCGCGCCCCGTACGCCGATCGGAACAATGACGCGCTGGACATATTCTGACGAGCGCTAGAATGGGGATGCGAGTTTTTTCTCCCATCCGCCGAGCTTTTCATCACCACCATTTTCCAGGTCGAGCAGCGCCATTAACGGTGTTTAACCAGTAATCGCACCGAGAAGAACGGTACGGTAATCTCGCTCCACCACCGTTCCGTTGGTCATTACCGACACAGAGAGTGCCCCTCCGTAATGGGTGCTAGGCCTCCAAAAAGTAGCTCGTACGCGAGAGAGGGATCCACGGAGATCCGCGGCGGCAGCATGGCATGACAGCCCCGGCCCCGTTTCGAGTGAGCCATGCGTAATCGCGATACTAAAAACCGTGAATATCCGGCTGCTGCGCCTGAGGAGTGCGAAGGTGCGCTTTGCTTTTGCTTTCTGCCCGTCAGCACACACCAACACCGGCCCGAATCGCCTAATTGCTGCAACGAGAAATTCGATTCCGGCGCTTCCATAATTCAATTACTACTCTCTGGCTCTCTCGATCACTCTGCCGCGCGATCGATCCGCGAAATCGGCATTGACCATTCGCACCACCACCGGGTCCTCGATATGCCGATTTCGAATCGAACCAACCAGAACACCAAGCCCTTTTGCGTACAGTTCTGGGCACTTGTTTCCGAATTTTCTATTTTTTTATTTAATACTAAATATAAACATTTTTCTAAATACAGCGTCAGTCGAAAAATGGTTACTACACGGTTTGACACAAAGTAATCAGGACTTTTTCAATAGGGTCATTTCTGGTGGTGCCATCTTGATGTGGGTATATTTGTTTGATAGGTACATCCTTTCCAGACTTCCAGTCAAAATTTCATTAAATTTGGTCCACTTGGTACAAAGTTATTGTGCCTAAAGTGACAGTATGTCTGTGGTGTCGGTACAAGAATGAGCACGAGCCAATATCAAGTGTTGTTTTAAACTCGCTAAAACGTTTACCGAAACGTTTAGATTGATGCAAAAAGTTATTACTTTGTGATCCGTGATTACTTAAGTGATTACTTTGTGTCAAACTGTGTAATAAAGATTTCCAGCGTTCGGACACGAAATTGTGCACATTTAATGCGGCCTTTAATGCTGCTAACTCTACTGCCGCAACCATCACTGTGTTTCCAATGGTTAACAATATTTGCCTAGAAAACACACAGCGGTAGCTGCGAAGCACCTCGGGACCGTGACGAGGTGCAACAAATTGCAAATAAGATCAATAACGATCGTTAAGGTAATACCTCGGTCTCGGTACCGCTGCAGAAGGCTACGCACTACAAAGCCCTCTATCGAGCGGTTTGACTGTACTGCAAGAGCTAGAAGATTAATGAAGATTTAGACAAACGGTAGTCCAAATGTAGTAAATAAAGCATGGTCCACTTAGAATCGGGAAAAGTTGTATGTCTTCTAGCAGTGCCTCTGGTGGTCGGATTTCAAATGTTTTGACAGCTATGGCTTTAGTAAACATTCGACTTTCAGTGCTGAAAGTTTCATCTTGGTTACGCTGAGTTTATAGAAAGTTATGCTCAATGGAACTCGAAAGAAGAAAATTAATTCTGCACACTCACGTCGAAAACCCCACGGGGTTGAAAATGACAAAAACACTTAAATTCGCAAAATCAACTGTATATGCTGTGCTTTAACGTTTCCGGCAACCCAATAGATCGTAGACCGAAAGATTCAGAGTAGGTGTCGTAGTGGAACATACGACCGGCAGCTGATCTGGAAGGTTTTGAGATCAATTAAGGCAAATCCTGGACTCTCGGTTCGGGATATTGCAAAAAAATATCTTGCCAGCCAAAGTACTGTTCAGAGCATCTGTCTACGAAGAGGCTACTGTTCTTTCCTTGCATGTAAGCATCCAAACAGGACACTTAAGCAAAACCTAGCCGCTAAAACACGCACTAGAAAGTTGTACGAGAAGGTTCTTACGAGGTAAAAAGGATGTTTGCTTATGGACGACGAAACGTTCGTGAAAATGGATTTTGGACAGCCTCCTAGACCAAAATCTTACCTCGCCACGGCACGGGGAGATGTCCCCTCTAAGTTCAAATTTGTATTTGCCAATAAATTTGCACGAAAACTAATGATCTGGCAAGGAGTTTGCACCTGTGGACGGAAACCAAGGTTTTCATCACAATCACGACGATGAACTCAACGCAAGGAAGAGTGTCTCAAAAAGCGAGTTATATCATTTATTAAGTCACACAAAGGTCCGGTTGAGTTTTGGCCTGATTTGGCAAGCTCCCACTACACCACGAATGTAGTTCAGTGGTACCGCGTGACAATAAGGTGGATTTCATCGCAAAGGATATCAACCCACCAAATTGCCCTGAACTCCGCCCAATCGAAAATTATTGGGCAATAATCAAATGGAAGTCAATATACGCATCTGAGACATGGACACTATCGAAAACTGACGAAACCCTCTTAGCCGCGTCCGAGAGGAAGATGCTCAGATTGATATTTGGCCCCGTATGTGAGGAGGGACAATGGAGGAGCCGCTACAACAGCGAGCTGTACGCAATGTACGACGACCTCACTGTCGTGCAGCGTGTGCGTCTCGCCAGGCTCCGGTGGGCTGGCCATGTTATGAGAATGGCGGACGACGAACCAGCCCGTAAAGTCCACTTAGGCCGTCCGGAGGGACAGAGGGGGCGTGGTAGGCCCCGTGTGAGATGAAGAGATTGCGTCGACCGGGACGCGATATCGGCCGGTATCCAGATATGGTGGACGAAGGCTCTCGACCGCGAGCGGTGGAAAGATTCCTTAAAGCAGGCAAAGACCGCTCGACGGTTGTAGCCGGATAAATAAAAAAAAAAAAATTCAAATGGAAGTTGAAGAAGACTGGAAAGGTGATGTAGGATGCTGCAGAGATGGCAATAAATTGGAACAAATTTGCCGCTGAGCTGGACCAAAAGACTGCGCAGAAAATAATGGCGCGCTCGCAGAATATTGAGAAATATTAAAGACTTATTTCCAATGCGGTGAGTCTTCGACTCAAACTGTTCGAAATTTTAAAAGCTCATTTCAATTAAGCTCATTTCCACCTTGGTGGTTATGTTAATAAGCAGAATGGTCGTATTTGGGGCTAGGAAACCCCACAAGTCGTCCAAGAGAAGCCACTGCAAAGAGGGACTGCCTGTTTGTTGTGGATTTGGGTCTGGCGGTCTCATCGGCCCATTTTTCTTCGAAAATTAAAAAGGAACCGCCGTAACCGTCGACGGGGCACGCTACCGAAAAATGTTGCCTAACTGGTTCTTCGGTGAAATTGAAGCTAAAAACTTGGACGACATTTGGTTTCAACAGGATGGCGCTACGTGCCGTACGGCAGCAGCCACAATCGATGTTTTGCGCCCCACCGTCGAAGTCCAAACACTAGATCGACCACCCTATAACTGTTATCTGGCTCATAAAAATGAGTAGCTTGGTACAGTCTAACTGTAGAATTTACATGAACGAAAGCATAGCATTTAAAGTCGTCAAATTGACCGTTTACTCGACTTTTAACAATGTTTTCATATTGATGTCAGACTGACTTCAGCGTCCCACCAGAAAGGGTATTCTGTTGTGATGGTTTCGCTCCAGGACCCTGTCCAGGTTATTGTTAAGTATTGACGTCACCGATAAATAAGGCAATTAGTTGTGTTACTACAATAGGACCGTACAGCAGCACCCCACACACAGTACGTACATTACAAACGAGTTGCACTGAGACATGCACCGGCGCAAGTACGGAAAGCGTGGCGACTTTGTTGGAAACCTTGAAGACAACCGTTCCCACTCACGTACTTGGCGCGGGTCTTCGAGCGTACTCAGTCCAATGTCGTTCACCGTACACACACGCACCTGTGCGGCTCCAGAACTCGTCGGCGTTGCACGTCTGCCGTAACCGAACCGGAAGCGGGAACCACAGAACCAACCCGTCAACAGCGTGTGTCCTCCAAACTCCCTGACCGGAAGAGCGCACAACGCGGAAGAAACGGGGTAACCCCTGTAGCACTCGGAGCAAGTGCCGGACGCGATCAGATTCACAAACTTCCGACCCACGAAACGGGGCAACAAAACTTTACGAAACGATTCCGCGAACTTTCCACCGCAACACAACGACCGCGACGACCGCGCAACGGAGCTCTACACACCAATCAAGATACGCTGCGAACTGCGGAAAGCGGAAAAGGTCTCTCTCGGCTGTCCGCGGGCTTCAAACCCGCGTTACGTCACCGTACTGTGGCCGCCTCCGGGCAACTGGACCGAGCGAGATTGCCTAACGGCGCCGGGTCCAGGTCTCCGCTGCCGCTGCGATGTGTCCACAGCTGCTACGAGGTGAGAAAGAAGTGCCCGAAGTGGCCAAGAAGTTTAGCAAAGTGTTACACGCGCCTTGCAAAAAGACGCTTCGCCGTGTGAGTCGTCGCTGGCCGCACGTCATCACACACGCGCTGTGAATGATGAATGTGGAGCACCCCAACGAACACCTGCCTGCCTGTAAATCAACGTTTTCTGTTTCATTCATTAAAAAGAAACCGGGGCGTAGGTGGTCGTCTAAGCGCCAATCGGGACACTATCGTCACTGCTGCTCCAAACAGCTCCTTTGTGCTGCACGCTTTGACGTAGGTTCACGACGACGACGACGACGACGAGTACCTAGAGCCACACATCCTGTATTAACCGGAACACTATTATCCCGGATATCCGTAACGGTTTTTGTGACAAGGCTTCCACCCTTCCGCCCTGCTGGGAAGCGACTCATTCGTCTGCTCCCCAGACGGAAGCCTGAAAACATAAGGTTGCTCAACGTACCTCGTAGTCGTAGATGAATTGCTGGCACGTCGATGGCGCCACTAGCAACGTGTCTAAATCGTCGTCAATATTTCCCTACGTCAGTCAATCGAGTTGGCGATAGAGTGCCTTCAACAAATAAAGGTCGCTGGGTCGCTCTTATGCATGCATATGGTTAGTTGGTACGTCGATTGGGAACGACAAATGAAGAATCGAACCACAGTCGGAGAGGAAAGACTGACAAAAAGGTGCTCTTTAAAAGTAGAGATTTATCACCGGGGACACATCCGACACATGGATTCCTAGTTGATGCCCAAAGTGTTGCGCCTATGGAAGGTACATGTACCACGGTGTCTAATCTCATACCTCGGTTATTTTTGCTAAAAGTAAAAAGACCAAACTACAGATTTGTGTGAAAGATAATATACGTTATATAAGGTTGGCTTAAAAGAGATCTATTATTTTCTCCGTAGGTGGCTTTAGTTAGTAGTCGTAGCATCGCCCAGGAGCTAAAGATTAACCCTCAAACAGTTTGGCTTACAATTAGTGTAAAGCTGGATTTAGAAAGAAGCTCCATGTTTGGGTGCCACACCAATTAACATTACCAAACGTGATGGATCGAATTTCCATCTGCGAAGTTTTGGTAAAATGGAATGAAATCGACCCTTTTCTTAAACGGATGGGTACTGAGGATGAGAAATGGGATACATACGACAATACTGTGCGAAAACGATCGATGGTCATAGCTTGGTGAAGCAGCTCAAATGGTGGCCAAACAATGACTAACGGCTAGGAAGGTTCTACTGGGTATATGGTGGGACTTGAAAAGAATCGTTTATTATGAGTTGCTTCCGTGTGGCCAAACACTAAATTCAGATCTTTTCTGCGAACAACTGAACCGTTTTAAGCTAGTGAATTGGCCAACAGAAGAGGTCCATCAAGATAACGTAATGCCATACACGTCTATAGTGTCAAAAGCTCCGGGAACTTGGTTGAGATGTTTTAATGCATCTACCACATAATCCGGATCTGCCTCCAAGCAGATACGACCGAGACTTCTACAGGGTGGTCAAAAACGCGTGCACATTTTGAACTACCCATTATTTCACGTTTAAAACGTCAAACTTGATTCTAAAAAGTGTAGACATTTAGTAAACACTTCCACATTTACGAAATGGGTCACTTTACGCTTGAAGAAAGCTGGGAAATATTTAAAACCTACTTCCAAAGTGGTAGGTCTAATCTCAAACTGTACGATATTTGAAAAGCACATTTCATGTAAGCTTATTCCCACCTCGGTGGTTATGTTAACAAGCAGAATTGTCGTTTTTGGGGTTGTGAAAACCAACACGTCGTGCAAAAGAAGCCAATGCACTCCCTACGAGTGACTGTTCGGTGCAGATTTTGGTCTTGCGGCATCATCGGCCGCCGTATGAAAGAATGAAGAAAGAGCCGTCGTAACCGTCGATTGCGAACGCCACCGAGAAATGTTGGTTAATTCTTTCTTTGGCGAAATTGGTGCTGAGAACTTGGTAGACATTTGGCTTCAACAGGATGGCGCTACGTGCCATACAACGACAGCCACGATCGATTGTTTGCGCCGCATCTTTAAAGATCGAACATTCAGCGGAAATGGTGATGTGAATTGGCCTCCAAGAAGCTGCGATTTGACGCATTTGGATTATTATCTTTGGGGAGCGGTGAACGATAAATGTAATGCGAACAAATCGGCAACTATTGACGACCTCAAGACCCAAATTCAAGTTGCTGTTGCCGAGATAGGACAACAGACAGTCGAAAATGTGCTCAAAAATTGAGTCGACCGAATGGGCTACTTTTAATATTTCCCAGCTTTCTTCAAGCGTAAAGCGATCCATTTCGTAAATGTGGAAGTGTTTACTAAATGTCTACACTTTTTAGAATCAAGTTTGACGTTTTAAAAGTGAAATAATGGATAGTTCAAAATGTGCACGCGTTTTTGACCACCCTGTATGTGAGGAGCATTATGAAGCTTTAAAATGGCAACAAATTTAACAACAAAACGGTGCACATTTGACGCCAATCGAACCATCGGAAGCATCCTAAATAAAGTTTTGAATTTCACGCAAAAATATAGTAATGGATTCCGTTTTTTGCAAACCCAATATTATCCCATTGCTTTTACTAACTTTAGAAGAACGGACTGGGCGGTATTTATGAAACTTGATATTGGTATTGGAAACATGGTAAATAAAATAAAAAAGCATCAGTTGGAAAGTACCCTTCATGACCAAACTTAAAGTCCACAACCATGTACATGGATCGATTAATGAATATCTGAAAAAAAAACATTTATGCGTACCTCTCCCATTCTATGTTTGATTTTACAATGGCGAGGTACACGTCGACTGTACGTCGAGGAATTTGCTAAACTTTGAAATTCAAAGCCCTTTTTCGACGCAAGCTATTAACAAGATGTGGTAGTGTTTGATAAACCAATCCAAAACAATACTATAAACAACTCTAAGAGGATAAGTCCGGGGCATGTTGAAGCAGCAGCAGAAGACGTCACACGAAAGCGTGTCACCGAGTTCAAAAATCCCTTCAAGTGCTAACGGGCGCTACTGTCGAGTACACTAATAAACCGCACTCTAAATACCAGCGAACAACGGGCATGTCACACGGCAGTCCTTGTCATGCTGTTCGAGCTGTTTATGCTCGTCGCTTTGCAACACAACCAGCGTGTGCAATTTTTCCGTTTGATGAAACGCTAAGGCGAGACGCAGATAGATAATTTAATAGAGAGAAAAACAGAGACAACGGCCAGTTAAGCAAGGTTCATTTAAACACAATTGCAGGGTGGTGTGGTGCAAAAACCGAAGGCAAACACATCAGAGTCGGCCGTTGCACAGCCAGCCAGCCAGCCAGCCAGAGCTTCGCAGCAAGATGGCCGCCTGGGCGCCACGTTGTTGACCGGCAAAAGTGCGTTTCGAGAGTGTGGCGGAGTTTTGTTCTCCCCTCGTAGGTGGTGGTGAAAGAAAGAGGCGCATTTTGGGGTGGAGGGTGGACCGTTCGGGGTGGGCAGATGAAAATTTGAATAGCAAAATATGCACGACACGCTTCACGGCGGTAAGTATATGTGCAGTCTAATGAGCGACTGCGAATCCACCCATAGGTGGTGATGCGGCGAGGAGCGTGGATGATGCTATCGTAGCATAGGCCCCCCCCAGCCGTCGGGCGCAGGTTCGGGGGAAAGTTTAGGTGGCCGCGCCAATGTGCGTCTGTTTGGAAGATCGAGCGCTTTTTGAGGGCAGCAATAAAAGCACATAAACTCAATCAAAGTACACAAAGAAACAAAACAATGACGAAACACACGTGGGGAAAACATTACTCATTGGGATAAGATCGCACCGGGGTGGGTGTGGGTGTGCTGGCCACTTGCAGCCTCCCCCGCTACTGGCCCTGCTTCCGCTTCTTCACAAAGAGGGGCCGCCGCCGCCGCCGCCGCCGCCGCCGCCGGTGTGTACTAGGTGTGTGCGTTGAGAAACGAACTTTTAAAAAGATGGCTGTACCTGCCGATTGGGACTTCCCAGTTTAGCGGTTCATTCATCATTACCTTGTTTTGACATCAGGTAAATGATTTCAGGTCAAAAAAAAGAATATTTCGTTTTGCAACCCATCTTTGAAAGGGTTAAACTATGCCAACTTTTGTGCCCGAAAATGAAGTTTTGCGGGGATTATTATTTTTCTGCCCCTGTTGAAGAAAACTACTTTGGAATCGCACCAAATGCTTGTCGAGACTTGTATTTGGAAGATCGCAGTGCTTTAAGTGGTTTAAAATATTCCAAAATGGCGATTTTGACTTAACAAAAAAGAAGCGTCCAAGGACTTCAAAAAACGGTTTTTCTGATGGGACAGAAAGGTGTGGTGTTTCACAAGCTCCTAAAACCTGATGGAAACGTTAATTCCGATCGCTACTGACAACAAATGGTCAATTTGAACCATGCATTGATCGAAAAACGACCAAAATGCAATTCTAGGGGGTTCCAATGGGGGCGCCTGGTGGCCCGTAGAATCAAGCACCAGGCGCACCAAAAAACAAAACTGTTTCAGGATACTATCAAATCACTTGGATGGGAGCTGCTAACCCTCCCCGCGTTATTCACCAGACTTGATTCTTTCCGAATATCATTCATTTTCCTCGATGGGACACGTATTGGCTGAGCAGCCTTTCGTTTTTCTACGAGGTAGTCGAAATGGGATGACTAATTAGTTTACTTAAAAAGTCGAAGAATTCTTTCGCCTGGGAATCCACGATTTAGCAGAGAGATAGGAGAAATATATAGCTAACGATGGCACATACTTCGAATAAAATAGAAATTTGCATAAAAAATTTATAAACATTTTTTTGTGTGTTAAAAAAGTTCGTTTCTCAACGCACACACCTAGTATAGTCATTGGATTAGTGATGCGCTGATTCAGATCGAACAAAGGCCGATGGCGGCACAGGAAAGCGCGGCCCATATTGCACACCTATCCGTGCCGGAGACCACCCACCACCACCCACCACCCTCGGAACTCCGTTCCGGAGCATCAAGTTGATTCACGCACGTGTGCCGCGCACGGTTGCGCTTGTCGTTGACACACAATGCATCGTCAACGGTGCGTGGATCCCGCGGGTGACGAACACCACCCCCCAGCGGCTGGTTTATGCACCAAAGTCTACTTCTTGGACCGCGCCCTCCAGTTCGCAGAGAAATCGCTATTCTTCCAACAAGAGCAGCAAAATAAATTTGTCAATCTTCCGTGTATCTTATTCTGATTTCACTCTGATTTCAGTATCTACGTGGTGTGTCCAAAAAGTTCTGACAATTTTGTATTTACGTAGGCTACGTGTATCCAATTTTCCTTTTTTTTCATTTTCGTTATGTTGCTGTCACATGTCAGTGACTTATGGTAAAAAAGTTCGGCCATTTTGAGAAATCAGTAAATTTTTGACAGCTGAGGCAAGATTTGGCTCATCGGCGATTTTTCTTTACTCCGAAAAAAGGATGGTGCAGAATCTTTTTTAAATTTGTTGTGAAAAATGAAATTAGGAGTACGGATGCATTCGAAATGTTGACTGTAGCTTATGCTGAAACTATTAAGACCCAAGGCAGCGGTTATCGGTGGTTCAAAATTTTCACAGAGGGCCGAGAAGATGTGAACGTCGAAAAGCCATGTTTGGTCGAATGTGAACAGTTTTGCTTACAGTTTTCTTCGACTGCAGGGTCGTGGTGCATCCTGAGTTGTTGCCCAAGGGTAGAACGGTCAATAAAGAATATTTCCCGCAAGTTATGCGCAATTCGCCCGAAGCAATCCGTCACAAACGTCTGGACTTGTGTGAAACCCAAAATTGGCTGTCACGCCCCTGATCCCAGATCTGCCCCCTTTTGACTTTTTCCTATTTCCAAAACGCAAATTACCGCTTTTTTGGTCAATCACTTTTAAAGAGGACAACCATCGAAGATGAGCCAAATCTTGTCCAAGCAAAAGAGCTGTCAAAAATTGACTGATTACTCAAACTATCCAAACTTTTCACCATAAGTCACTGACATGTGAAGCAACCTAACGTCACAAAAAAATCGAACATACGTAGCCCGAGTAAATACAAAATTGTCACAACTTTTCGAACACACCTCGTATTCTGATTTTTCGATGACTATTTCAACCAACATCATTATCTTTGTTGATATCGTCTTTTCGGCGTCCAAAACTATAAAAAAAGCGTTTAGAAATGCAAACACAGCTCAGGTTGCCAGCCTGAAGTCGTGGAAATGCATTTAGAATGCCACGAAATTAGTAACATGCCAAAGAATATGCCCACCGCGGACTGCGTTGGGTTACGTAATTTGATGTTAACTATGTGTGCATAATTATTGCACGTCCCAACCACGCTTCTCTTACAGCGTGGAAAGGCTATCTTTAGACCTGCCCCAGCTATTTTATTTTCAACTTTCTAGCACCTTCCGAACTCTGGAGCCAAATCTGGCTTCCTTATCGCGTGCGGCAAGCACGTGAGCCTCATTATCGGCGGAGCTCAGGGGTAATGAATCCGTAGTAGCGATCGCTAAAATACTTAAGCTGTTACCGAGCAGTGCTACCGAAAACCGCCAGGCTAGGAATAATGCGCGCGCGAATCACAACAAAGTGGGTGGGTAAACCGGGCGTAGACAGGGCCGCAACCGCCGGTCACGACCCAGCGAAAAGCCACATGGCCACTTCGATCTCACGTTTCGCTGCAGCACCTCAAGGGCCGCGGCCACCGAGATCAATAATAGCCGACAATGGTGTGTGGACCCCTAACGATATCGATCGTTCTCAGGCCGGGTGACCCACGAAATATGACACTAATGCTTGTCGGCCGTGCAGCCTTACCTCCACCAGCACCACCAGCGCATACCGGGTGATTAGGGCCGGGTTGTCTTTTCGCATCGCTACTCGCCGGATCACGACGTAAGACCAATGGATAGTTACACTACCGAGTAGACAGCAGTAAAATCGATCGCGCTTCGCTACGGTGTTGGCTGGCGCGATTTCTAGGGTTCAACAAACCGGGCCCATGACCGAAGAAACGGAATGTTGGAGTAGAACGGACCCGGCCATCGGTTTGCTTTCTGCCGTGGCTACACGTTTCACCTTCAACTTCGCGCAACTCGGACAACCACCTACCAGAAGCCGGTAATGCATTCGTCGTTACATTACTGCATCGAACACAGCCAAGCGGCCTGCCGAAAGGAGCTAATGCTTAAAAGAAACTATTCTACAAGCAGCACCCGGAGAACCAGTAGGCACATTAACCCGGCATGGTATCGACTTTCCTTTTCGAAATCATTTTGAATCGAAACCAAACAGATTTATGAACTCCTACAATACTGGGAGGTAGAGTAGAGCGTGTCTAATCCCCAACTGGCGCAGGAAAAGTGTTAATTTTTGGTTTATTCAAAGTTTTTCACTGATTTTGTTCGTTGTATTGGAATGCAATTTGGAATGAATTTAATAAGACTCTAATGACTCCACACCAGTTACGAAAGAGATATTAATGAGAGTGAAGTTGAGTGAAGAACCTTGTCACGGGAACTTTCAGACAGTTCCTTGATTTATGGTACTACTGCGGGCAGTTTTTACAGTTTGTCAAATAGCTATAACAATAACTATTACTATCATAAATACGGACTTCTGAAAAATTCTTCTAAGATTAAAACAAACTATTATTATTATTGCCATCATTAATACATCGTCACATAAAGTAAAACTTTTTTTATCTTAGAAGAACGGACCGGGCCGTATTTATAAAAGTAAAGTTAATTTTGAACAATGTTAGTACTAATATTTATTGGTCCGCTGATATCGAGCGACATATTAAGTTGGCCTAAAAGAAAGTTATTATTATTGCGTAAATTTCAACACTATCCGGCCTATGACAACAGGTCTTCTGTTGGCAGATTTTGGCAGTTTCTGGTCAATTGTTAGCTTCAAACGGTACAATTATTGACAATAGAGATCTGAATTCAGTGTTTAGCCACACGGCAGCTTATAGTAAATTATTCCTTTCAAATCCCACCACATACCCAGTAGAACCTTCTTGGCCGTTAGTCATTGTTTGGCCACCGTTTGAGCTGCTTCACCAAGGTATGACCACGATCGTTTTCACACAACATTGTCGTGTGTATCACATTTCTCATCCCCAGAACCCATCCGTTTTAGAAAAGGGTCATTTCATTCCGTTTCTCCAAAACTTTGCAGATGGAAATTCGGTCTATGACGTTTTTCGTGTAAATTGGTGTGGCACCCAAACATCAAGCTGGTTTCTAAATCCAGCTTTGCGCAAATGGCTTAAAACTATTTGATTGTTAACTATTTGACATTTTCAACGACGGGTCTGCCTGTGCGAGGTGCATCTTTAACATAAAAAATAACTGAACCGGGTCGTCGAAACCAAAATTCCTCGTAGCTGTTAAAGTATCGGCACCCTGTAACTCACAACTGAATGGAACAAACAAAAACATTGAAAGTATTCTTTGAAGTCTAAAGTGTCAGCTTCAAAACGAGCATAAACTTGAAACTGTACGACCGATACTTGGTATCGATCACTAAAACTATCTACCAAGAAAATAACGGATTTCTTTTTAGCCAACCTAATACTTATTACTTGCCATTAACAAGTTTAATCTCGCATTATCGCTCTCTGCCACTCTAATCAGCCATCACAGTCCGATCAACCGAACTGCTGAACTTGCTGGTAGCAATATTGCAACGGACGGAGTTGTTATGCATTTCATTCCACTTTCGTCCTATTTAAAACAAACCCTTCCCGGACAGGATTGAAGGGTTGCAAATGGAAATTCTCTTTGTGCACAGCAACTTTTGCAACACCGAAAGAGCACGCCCGAACGTCCACCACATCATGAATGAGATTGGCAATTCAGATGGGACTGATAAGATCTTCGTTGCGTCACTTTCCGCCGTGGGTCATGTTTAACTAAGCGGCATTCATTCAATTCGAATACTTTGTTGTCTCAGTGCGTCAATCATGAGCATTAGGATTTTCAAACACGATTTGGCCAATAACATTAGTGAGAATCCGCATGATGATCGTTAAACATGAGATCAACACTTTACTTTTAACAAAGCATTATCTTTGGTCCAAAACAGCGATGAGTGGTAACAACTAAAGTCATTAAGCTGTATAAGAGGTATAAATCCTAGGTCAAACGACAACACCTTTCTCAGGTTTCAATAAACTCGACTTAGCAAAGTCTTGGCATCTCTATTCCTTTGGACCAACGCGTCAATGCAGATACCGCGTAACGGCGCAAAATTATTCAAACTATTGCACACAGTTTGACAAATGGGTGAAACGGTGGTGTCTCCCTTTCGTGTTCTTTTTGTAAATGCACCGCAATTTGAAACAGCAAACTTTCGTAGATTTACATTATCCACGATGTCAATCAATTCTCCGCCAGATGGTCAGCTGAATCGGCGCGAACTGACCGGTCAACAACTCGACCACCTCTCGCGTTGTATGAATAAAATATTGCTTCACACTGGCGCATTGTCGCGCCGTCTCGGTTGAGCTCTGTGTTCGTATATTCATGTTCGTCACCAACTCAGCATTATGAAGATGGGAGGCGATTGAATTTATTCATTCAATTGCATCTCGCAATCATTCACACACGGCGACGGCCACGACGACGTTAGACTTGCAAATCCTTGCGCTAGGGTAAAATCTTCTATGCGCCAGCCGAGCATTCTAATCCGCAGCTTGTTGTTGGTTGGAACCAAGCCATAACCCGCGAGTGGTTAACGCCAAAACTTCAAGAATCCATTTGGAAACTGCAACCTCCCGCCAAGCTCATCCTTTTGGCCTCCTCTTGGGGTCTATCGCTGTGGAGGGGCCTTTCTAAGGTACTGACCTTAACGAGCAACAAACTTGCCCCACTATTGGCAATCGTTGCAAGCTGTATGGTCGTGTACAAACATGGGTGAGCACTGTGTGCCGTCAAAGGCTGGCATACAAACTAAGGCAGCTATAGCTGTTCCCGTTTACTCATAAGAGTTGACAATGTTGGATAAGATTGTTGTGCCATGCCGGCTCGAAGTTTGCATATTTCCATTTAACAAAAAAAGACATGGACCATGGATGGATGGATTAGTTGATATCAGTCATAGTATGGTCCTTAAAGTACGTTGCAAAAGTTTAAAAATTTATTTTATATGCGACGACGCGACGAAGAATTTAATACTTTAAATGCAAATTAAGAAGCATTTTTTACTCTCGGTTTTCGACAGTATTTTCATTGTCACGCAATTTGCCATTTATACGAAATAAAATATAATGTCGCATTACTATGGCTTACAGTTGTGCTAAGTATATTTTTAATAGGAAACCATAACTCCGCAAGGCAACAGGGGCACATGTGCTATATTAAACAGAAACCCACAAATGTCTACGTCATCAAGATTTGAGGAATCAACATGTGTTGTTTGATAAAAGACCGGTCATTCAAGAGCAATCTTTAGCGGCCTGCGGTTACCCAGTCACCGCGTGTTTGGATTAACCGAAAACCAAAAAAAAAACATATCGAAAAGCCAAATAACATAAACGCTTTTTTTTAAACAGACCATGAAAAAAAGCATAAAGAAAAAGCATAAACAATGCCATTTAATCTCTCAGAAATGATTATTTTCGAACATCCAGACAAAGCAAAAAATAGCCGAGCGAACGCGCCGCGGCAACCGAGTCCCTGAGCCCATGGGGAGCTTAAACACCACGAACTAGTGTTTTTGAGCAATCGCAGCCAGCACGGCACATCGGCACCGCCTTTCTTCCTCCCTTCTATTGTTCCGATCCTCTCCAAAGTCGATCTGTCGGCGGTGATTGTAAATGCAAACGAAGCGCGCGATACGAATACATTAACCTCGCCAAAAGCTGGCAAACTAATGGCTGGCGTCGCGCATTTAGCCGAGCGCGATTTAGCCATCGAGGTTCATGTGAAGAGGGGTTGGCTGTGGCAGAGTGTGCTCTAGGCGAGGCTAGGCTCCCACAGTCAATACAGACACAGTTTGCATATACACACACCAACCAAGCTCTCTATCGGTGCGCCTATGCTCTCGCCTCCGTATGCTCCGTAGCCAACCGGTCGTCGTTGCGAGCTGCTCGTCGAAAATCGCGACCATCGTTAGAAAGCTTCAACTGGGGCGAAACCTCTTTCACTTTGTCCAGCACATCGCGGGCCGCCGCCTGGAAGGAGCTCTGGCTGGCCGAGTTCAATAAACGCACTGGGCGATAGAGAGAGGCTCACTGTTCTGGGGCGAGTATCATTGCGGAAACGATCGCTGCTCGGGCACTCGGGGTGAAGAGACAAGCTCACAATCTGGCTGCCATATTGTTTCGGACGAACCCTTTTGCGAGTGGTTTGGAATCTTCGTCTTCGAGTGAGAA
Source organism: Anopheles cruzii (assembly GCF_943734635.1). Taxonomy (NCBI): domain Eukaryota; kingdom Metazoa; phylum Arthropoda; class Insecta; order Diptera; family Culicidae; genus Anopheles; species Anopheles cruzii. The sequence continues at coordinate 52,389,793 of NC_069145.1, forward strand.
TTTGAAACAAGATATCAAAAAGATGATTGAGACAAACGCACTGATCTCTGGAGCTTCTGGAGCTAATGTTTTGAGGAAAGTACAAATAATTTATTATTTGCGTATACTATTTGAATTAGTAACCTTTCCGGACCCTTTAAGAAAGCAAATGTAAAACTAAAAACTAATGAAGAAAACCACAATCTTAACTAATTTCGGAAGATAGATGTTTTTACTACGTGAACACCTTTTTACCAGTTCATTGGTTGTCTATTGCCTTAAATCCGTAAGATCCGTAGCTTGCCGATTTGTTAGTCCAAAGGATTTTAAAGTAAATTATTAATTATTATATCTACATTTTTATTATTATCAACACATTGCATAAGTTTAATCGGTATTATCTGTTTATTTCTTGTATATATGGTTTTCTGACGTTGGTTGACACTTTATCGAGATACTCAGTACTGACCGAACCACAGCTTAACTGTAGATCTGAAAACCTCGGTGGCCTTAGGTGGACCGAACGAAACAAACGGGGAATGTTTTCCGAAGCAATGGGTGGCGCACATGTTGGTACACAACTTTCTTGTGGCCGTGTGATGCACTGCTCGAGTAAGGACAGCACCCCAGGAACCGCACCATTTTACAAACAGATGACGACGTACGACGAGATTTACTGTGTGATGGCCTTTCGTGGCCCAAAGCATGCATATGCACCAGCGTCACACAATGTTTTTGTTGCCCTTTCACACACACATCATGATTATCACTTGTGACTTTTTCGAGCGAAAGCAAAAGGCACACCCCGTATGTAAAACGAGGGCAAAAATGCACAATCAATGCAATCGACAGCAGCGACAGTAACGGCCTCTGCAACTGCAACTTGCTTTGGCAGAGAACAGACGAACGGTGAAGGATTTGTCTTTGGGGACGAAGATGAGCAGATTTTTTGTAAACCTATGCAATATACCAACAAAGGAACTACCTCATCAACAGGAGGTAAGAGATTCGCTTAAGTTTAACATTTTGTAACATTGTTGGACAACCTCCAAGATATCTTGTTCGGTTGGAATTTTTCTATGTCTTTAGAAGCAGAAATTAACCAAATAATTAAAATGCCAAATGGCCAACTAGATTGACTACAGAAGACATCTTATAACAAAGCATTCGAAGGCGGCATTGAGGTAGATTAAATCCAGCAAAATTAGCTAACAAAGATGTACCATCTTCACTGGCAATAAATATTTTAGTCATACCAGACACCTATAAGGCCACCACCTGGCTTATCCTATTTACGCAGATGCGCCTGTTCAAAGTACAAATGAAACGGCAGCATCGTTACCCAGTTCAAACGCTTTATAACGTTCCGTTCTGAAATATGAGTGCAGCAATGAGCGGAGCTGCCTTGTAAACGTCGATCGTGAGATCTTGTTCAATATTTAAGCCAAGTTCGCTTTTTCTGGCGGCACCAATTCGCGGAACTAAGCTATGAATAACCTGTGTCGAATACCGTTAAGTCGAACGGGCTGCCGGGTACCTCTACCTCTCTCTTGGTCGCCTTTGTCTGCGGCACGTCTGTTCGACTGTTTTACTTCGTTCAAGGTGAAGCAACTCGCTGTATCCTTGGGAGTGATGAGAATGTTTTGCCATGCACAGAAATTAAGCCACTCGCTATTACGGCGATCGGCTTTGGTGCGCGCGCCCAGCACATATTGGAAAACCGTTTCATATGTCGACAATTGGGAGCACCGTGCCCACCGGGTGTTTTCTAGCGTCTTCTACAAGACTCGACATTCGTGCCACTGGAACTAGCTCTCAACAGCGCCCTATCACAACCTCTTGACGGTCTCAAGCCGGGCAGACAGATAAGCAGGAAACAGGAAAGACAGCACGAAAGGTGTGCACGGCACGAAACTGAAGCGCACGACGCACGTTCCCCCGACAATGGGGGGAAGCATTGTCGTGCACTCACGGAATTGCATTCACAATCCGATTGCCGGCGATTACCGGTTCGGAGGTTGGCAGCTTGGCATCGGCGTGTACAACAGTTCTCATCATCGCTTCAGTTATGGCTTTGGTGAAGGCGTTTTGTGCCTTCCCCACCACCTACCGAACGCGAAGGAAGTTGGCCAAGTCACAGGCACAAGGCACAGCGCCAGTCTAGAATTGAGAATTGAGTGCAATTTGGTGTTAGGTGCGCCTGTTGCCTTTTCTTCACGATTTGGACCAACCAAGGGAGATAGGTAGCGAAATATTGGAAAATGGTGCAAACAGTTGTTTGAAAACAAACAAACAGCTTGTTTGCATCAGCTCTAGTAACATTTGTTCCGATCCAGTAACCGAACTAGACTAGAAACGCTTCTATTCTAATGCAATTCTTCACTTCAAAACTGACCTTTATGGCACAAGGGAGTTGTTTTACGGTTAATCTGTCACGATAGATGGTTATTTGCACAGGTGTTGCTTAAGAATGGCATGGTTAAATGTTGAAATGGTCCATTGGCATGGAATACGAAATCCCAATCGTGCAATTTTTTATTAGACCGAATCTTTCATCCCTAATAAGTTAATCTTTCTGCTGGCAATCATCAGCCCTCGTCCATCATGTCCGCTCTCCTTGTCTACTTTCAATTCCTGAATAGGGCAACGTGGCAACAAGACTAAACTAGTTTCTGTCAATACCTCATGTTTACTACCGTTTATGCCGCGCTGAAGCAGTTCGTTCATTCTACTTCTGATCCCCATTCTTCATACGATCTAATTTTTTCCCATCGGAAATCCGCATGACCGCATGAGCCACGTCAAAGCAGACCACCTACATGAGGAGTACAGAAATGGTTTCGTTAGTTTTCCCCACATTGACGTTTGACTGCGGCCATTCTGTACGCATTCAGTAGTTGCACATCAAGTCTAGAACGAGCGTTGCTCGGCGATCGGAGCATTACTTTCATCTGTCCGCTGTACATCGCAGTTTTTCTTCGGGGAAGTAATAATCTTACGTTATATGACTCCAAAACGCACCACACAACTAACTTACGAAACGGAGTTTCGGAGCAAAAGACTGCGCTACAAAATAGGATAACATTGTTAAAACATTTTGCTTCAGCTTTTAGGGCGCTTTCACGTTAAGGATGATACGAGAATGTAAAGATCTTTAGGGTAACATGGGCGTTTCGGCCGTCTTCAAAATCCACATTAAACCGTCCATTCTGAATTAAACAGCTCTGGCCGTAAATGTTTCATACATCCGGCGGAAGCTCGGAAAGGATCCGCACCACTCACAATCGAAAGCATCGCAAAACGGAGGACAAGTTACTAATTCTTTTTTCTATTATTTATCAGTTGAACAACGTGATGGTCTTTGCGGCCTCCAACGGATCATATTCTTAGGACATTTTCCAAAAACCGGCTCACATAGGGGACAAACGCAAAGATACAGTCTTTAGTATTTTTGGTCTGGAAGTTCGCTGCTCGTACACCGAATAATAAATCCTGGATGCGATTTGATATAATTGATGTGTGCTAATTGTGTTGGCTTGGCTAAGGGGCATGGCATCGATGTTTTTTGGTACTTCGTCGCAGTCCGCTAAATTATTTGGAATTAACTGCATGACCCCATAGATCCATATACGATCCCAACATACATTACTTTGTATGCACGCGAAAAGTACTGATATTGACGCTGTCTTTAACGATTTTTATGCTCACTGCGCATATAAATAACAAACAAACTGAGGTCCAATTTTCAAGAATCAAACAATGCTCGTCACTGGCACTCTGGCCTCGATCGACACATAATTGTTCTAACAAACGCTAATTCAATTGATACGTTCGAAATGCCATCAGGCGCATCCTTCGTTCATCGTCCAAATCGTTCAACTCTCAACCATCGACAACAACATTCAATTGTCGTCGCTAATCAGTTTGTTTATTTAATTTTGGGCTACTAGAATGGAGTGCGATTTTTATTCCGAAGTGGCTGGCTCATCGATCTTGGATTCGGGTCTCTGCCTGGGAGTTATCGTGTGCACGATCGTATCGAAAAGAAACAGGAAACAGTCTTGCAAGAGATGCTGGTAGATCGAGAAGCCCACATGCAAACGGGGCGCCATGTACCACACTCGCATTAACGGGGCTTGTTGCGTCGATCGTCGTCGTCGTCACTACTCACCGGTCGCTGCCGTATCTCCATCTAATCTTAATGCACTTATCGAGCCGAGCCGGTTCAATTATTCATTATTCACAAAACTCGTTTTGTTGCCGACCAGCCGTCCGCCGCCCGGATGCAGTCCATTTGAAATGGAACGGGCGGACGAGTGGTGCCGCTAAAAAAAAGGGTATGTTTTGGTTCATCGAAATACTATCCAGAAACCTCACCGCGGCGGCGTCGCGGCGCCCAGACGCGCGGTTGCATCTCGATCATTTATTGGTGCCGCCCTGCCGGCGAATCGAGCGGAGTCGGAAGCGCCCTTACGCCCACCGGGAACCGGGCCGGCCTTTGACGACAAGATTAATGACATCGATTTTCCGACGACGACGACGACGACGTCCCGTGCCGCCGCGGAGTCAAGTCAAGAAAGAAACCTTCGGTCGCTTCGTTCGCGGCGGGCCGACACCGCAAGCGCGCTCCCATTCGAAAGTATGGCGAGAAAACGGTAAATGTGGCAAAGAATCGGGGTTGCAATTTAGCAGTAATCCAGTTCGCGCGGTTCCTGGGCGGTTGTCGCCGGGAAATCTAGCGCTCCCGGGGGGGTGGTAGCGGAAGAAAATGCGCTCGGAGCCCGGAGTCCCGGCGGGCCTCCGGCGAGAGATCTTCAGAGAGACAGTTAGCGAAGCCCCTACTGACTGACTAATGGATTCGTTGCGTTCGATTACCACAATTTCCTGCCACCACAGAGCGCCGATAAAGTTACATGCTGCCCTGCGAGCGCGCGCACCAACGGTCATGCGCCAAACATATTGCTTCTTTGTTAAAAATTGGCTGCAGCGAGCGAGCATAGTTAGTTACATTGAAGCAAGACCGCGATGAACTGCAACTCAGTATGCTGATGAAGATCACTTTGCAACGAACGCCACCATCAGAGTAGGCCCGGCCCTGAGAGAGCTGTGTCATGCTGATGTGACGGGCCGCCATAATCGGGACGTTCTCTAATATCCTCGATGTTAACGAATTTACGTCGCACAACGTGAGGCAACACAGTTAGAGCAGCTGAAATTACCCTAGCAAGCCGCGGAAGGCGTATCGAGGTCGTATACTAGGTCGAGGTACTAATAAAAATGTTTTTGAAAACTTTCAAGTACAGACAATATCGGGCTTAGTTTGACATAAAGTTTGTCATAGCCACTTTGTTCCATTTATGACGCACGATGAGCATAGAACAAATAACCATCGTCGTTCGAATGAAAATCGACGCAAATCTGCGTTAATTATTAAATATTTGTAACTAATTAAATGGTTTCATTATTTCTCACGTTTACGGGACTCTGTATGCATTATTCACCAGTGTTTTGTTGATATTTTTTATCTCAGACATTTCGGATCCGAACTTAGCCTAATTCAGTTCAACAGCTTGGTGCAACATCTGTCTATAGACTGTGCTAAGACAGTTCGAAATACGTTCGGCTGCGATGTCTGCGAGTTCAACTACGATTTATTTAATGTGTGGAATTTGTCTTTTACATGTAAGATCGTAATAAGTTGCGAACATTCTCTACACTTTAGCTGAAGACATATTTTGGTAAATGCTCTCCACAACTTCTAAAATTCTTACCGCATTTTCGGCAGGTTCATGGCCTGCAAGAGCGATTGGAGTGATGTTTCGTCGATAATAAATTGACAGGATGTTCCTAAAATTGCCATTTTGATTGATGAACCCATCACATGTATGTATTCGTATCGCAAACGAACCAATGCATCAAGTCACAAAAGCTTTAACTTTCGTTGTTTGAAGACTGGTAGATCTCGTGATGCAGCTTTAATAAGAAGATATTGAATTTGTAAATCATATGATAAGTTGTGAGTATTAAGTGTGTGAATTAATTCGTGCCGGTTTACAATAGATAGCGTTACTCACTAAGAAAAACAAATATTTTTTAAATGAAATATGTGTTTGATAGCCACTGTCCTCGATGTCAAACATTTGATTGAACATGTCAAACTTTGTTCCTGGTAAAGCGTTTTTGCGGCGAGTACTTTTTCATTACCGCTTGCACGGCAGAAAAAAGGGATTCTCGTACCGAATCGTCACTGGTTATGAAAAGAGGAGTTATTACAAGAATCCTAAACCCAAAAAGGCCTTAATACAGCTCCGTGAACCAGGTCCAACTCCACCACAGAGAAATATTCACTGCGCAAAGGTTATGCCGTGCATATGGTGGGATATTAAAGGTGTGGTGTACTTTGAGCTTTTAAAACCCAATGAATTTTTCTATGGACAATCTCATCAACAACAAAAAATGCATTTGAACCAAAGCTTTGGCCATAAAACGGCAAGAATGGGATAAAAGACATGTTAAGCTGATTTTCGAAATGACAAACCTCGACCCCACATCGCAAAACCGGTCAAAACCTATCTCGAAAATGTCGGATGGGAACTGTTACCCACCTGCTGTATTCACTAGATATTGCTCTTTCGGACTAGTACTTGTTCCGTTACATGAGTAACGATTTGTCGGTAACGATGAGTAACGACACGGAATCGATGAACTACCTAAAAGATGGCAGAAAGTAGTAGCTAACGACGGACAATACTTTCATTTCATACGTTTTGTTGTTAAAGTTAGACCACAAATGTTGAATAAAAGCGGCACGAATTAATTCACCCAATGATTTACAAAAAAAAATAATTTATATAAAAATCGGTCTCTTATGAAGCAACTATTTAATCAGATCAAAGACAACGCTGCAGCGATTTGTTGGTAAAACCGATTGCTGTCAAAGTAATAATGATCAAGAAAGTTCATTTTCCTTGAAAGGAATTCGCTCAAGAAGTAAACAAAACACATTTCTTCATCAAATATGTTTGTTTCCAGCTGAAATTATTTGTAAAATCGCCATGTGCGAAAACCTTCGAGTTCGGCGGGGAGGAAAAAACACACACCCTCTATATCCAAAGCCGTGTTTACATGTTCTACTCTCCGCGGCGCAATAACTTTGAGGCTCGGTTTACTCGCTACGACGCAATTTCGACTGTATGTTCCCCGCCGTCCTTCCCACGAGCTGCTCTCTGCTTCGCTCGCGGCCAGATTAACTCTTTTTCTTGTTTTTCGACGCCCAGCCCTAGGGAGAAGCGCGACGACGACCCTGCGTACGAAATCGTCGAGCCGCAACTTTTCTTCGCGTCATCTCACCATCAATACTCCGCTTCAGCGAGTTTGCAATGACGGACAGTCTTTCTAGCATTTAAGGCCTGGTTTGCAGGTCCGGGTCCGCGGAGCGTGGAAGAGCGCCAGAGAGCGACGAGCGAGGCTGCAAAGAAAACAGAGAAAAAGTTACTCGTAACTGGACGCAAAGTGGGCAACATGCGGAGATGCGGCGTAACTGGAATACCAAATTATCGAGAACAGAAATTGATGAAAACAATCAAGCCCTGGCGGTGGTGGTGGCGCGTCGGCAGCCAGTTCCAGCACGGGAGAAAAGAAGCATTGACCGCCGGCACGCATACCGCGATGCTTTCAGCATAAACATAGCACCAATACAGCGGCAAGAGAAATTCTCTCCATCCCCACGAAGAAGGGTTCTTCTGTAAGAGCACAGTCTTCCCATCAGTCCCAATTCGTGGAATGGCCGATAATCTCCCAGTATTCCGGACACACGCGGCACAGTGCGTCCAGCCACCACCCAACCCGCAGCACTGACTGAATGAGAGACGAAACAACCATGTCATAAAAACACACACATTTCAGCATAAACACGATCAGATTTCGAAAAACCGACTGCCTACACACACGGGACAGTGAAGAACGAAGAACCGATCGTCGGAGATCGGAACGGTCTATGGCCACCACAAGTGCCGGCTTCCGGCCGGAGGCCATAGAAGCAGCGGAAACCTAAGACACATTTTAGCCCAAAAATCTGGTGAACCGAAAATCTGGGAACAAAATTTTATGAAACCGCGAAGGGTGTCGACGCCGACTGAACCAAGCGGATGCTGGAAAAGTAAGCCCGCAGCGAACCATAACAGGAGTCACATTTCTAGAAGGACGGGTCGAAAGTGTAGAAAGCCAGCGCGCAGCCAGCGGTTTTGGCGATTGACACCATGCCGTGCGCCGGGTTGCGAGAGTTTGGGAACCCGTATAGACCCCGGAATGACGCAAGACAGAGCCCGGCGCTATGGTGCGCATCGTAAGACCCGTAACCCGATGCTGACTTGGCGCGTACAAAAATACTCTTCTCCGGCCGGACGCTCTAGAGGCAATTAAAAAGGAACCGTACATGTCAACTGTCGACGACCGTAACCCGATGTCGTTCGGAAGCGACCGCCTTGAACCGAAAATCGCTCCGGTGGTAACATCCAGAACGCTGATGCTGCACCCAGCGTGATTTATTTTGGAAACGGTCTACGGCCACCCGGAAGGACATTCCTTATTTAATGTAGACAATTTTAAAACTACATAGTATAGAAAACCCAACAAGACCATCATCAACATGAACCCATGCTTGGACCACCATTCGTGTTGCATTAAGGGGTCGCTGTTGCTAGTGATGTTTCACAATATCTGCCCTCGGGTCATAATATTCTCAGCAGAAAGAAGAAGAGTTTTCTGGAATTCAACCATGCAAAAACAAAAGACTGAAATTCAAACCGTTACTTCGCTGATCGTTTTTTCCCCAAATCGCAACAGGTCGATGAGTCAATAAGTAATAAAGCTAGCATGACAACTGCCCTGGTGTGTAACTTATCTGCTTCCAAAAGGGTCAGGAAGGAACAATACCTGCTTAACTTATCGCAACAGATTAGTTTTCTCGCGGATCACATGAATGGGACACATGATACCTCGTACTAAGGATAATGAATGGTTTCACCAGGTTTTAGGAGCTTGTGATGTATCACACCTTTCCGGTCCCATCCAGAAAGTCGTTTTTTGGAGTCCTCCAACACTCTTTGCTTGTTGAGTCAAAATCGCCATTTAAAAAAATGTTACATCTTCCAAAAGCAAACCTCGACAAGCATTTGACGCGATTCTGTAGTAGTTTTCTTCAGCAGGTAGTACAAGCTACAAAACTCCACATGGTCTAACCTCTTCTAAGATAAGTTGCAAACTAAATTTATGTTTTTTTTTTCGGCCTGAAATCATTTGCCTGATGTCAAAGCAAGGTAATGTTGCCAAAAAAGCATAGCTAGAAGAAGCAAATTGACAGCTAGACAGCCATCTGTTTACAAATCTCCTTTCATAGCGTTAGACCTGATATTACAGTGAAACACAGATGAAGATTGCAAATCGAACAAAAAGAAAGTTGTCACTCAACGTAGCCATTTTTCCCCCTTTATCGTTAGCGAACTGATCGATGAGGTGGAAGCGATGTTAACAGTCTGTTTATCTGACCACTTGTGGCACGATGCATAACACAGTTAACAAACAAGCGATACTGATAAACATCCCCAAAAACGGCGTGACACACTACCAATTGTCAATCGACTATTGCGGTTGCCAGAGAGTACGCCAACAGAATCGTCCTACTCCTTGTTGTTGTTAGCCCCCCTTCACCAACGTCTTGGCTTGTTTTTTATCTTAATTTGTTTTCTTACGCTCATTAATGGGCGGAAATTTATGACCGCTCCTTGACCGATTAACTTTCAGTTAACGTGTATGACTGATGTAAGTGCACACACACACACACACGCTGCTCCTCTGTCACTGTCAGTTAACCGTCTGTGGGCTTTCTGGTTTTTTTTTTGCGACATTTTAACGCAATTCATCTACACACCATGTCGAAATGGCCAATACGTGGCGTGGCGTAAAAAAAGGAACAACAACCCATACCAAATCGATCTTCACACGCACGTCTTCTCGGCCCCGGCCGGACCACAGCTATCGGGTGGCAAGATGCTGACCGGCGGCGGCCATATTAGTGGCCACTCTCTTTGCTAATAATTTAAACCGCGTTGCGCCGCCGTGGTACTGCGCTGATGAGCTGATGCGATGAGCTTAAAAAAGGCGAATGACCACCAATGGCCGCCAAGTTGACGGCGGCGGCGGCAGTGCGTAATAATCACCCGCCGTCCGTCCGTACGCTAGTGACACACCACGTGTGTGTGCGTATGTGTGAGTGGTTGTGAACACACGTTTTTGCATCAGCAGCTGAAAAACACGTTACCCAATGAACCGTCGCGCCGCGAACGGATAAGAAGGCAAACTTTTCAGCGTCGTGAGTTGCGTTTAAAAACGTCGTCATTACGTTTTTGGCCTCCCCAAATGGGGAGAGTTTTCTTTCCTTCATTCGCTTACGGAATTTTAACACACCATGAAAATGTCTATCGCCGAGCGTCAGCTGTCGAGCATCTCGATCTTTGTTTATGAAAAGTGAACGTTGCACAGCTCGAATGATCGAAGATAGGCACGGTTCTACATAAACATTTATGCTGCATCCCTAATTGTCGGCCTCAGACCAGTGGATTGAGCATAAAATAGTTTCCTAGTCCAAATCGATCTCATCTCATGCTGTTAAGTCGATCACATTCTTTGAAATACGATCGAAATCTTCCGATTGCTGGACGTTTTCCACAAATGAGTGCTTGTAACAAATCACTATCGGAAGCCATAGAGTCACTTCTTTGTGAGTCCTTGCCTACGACCCATAGTCGCTAACTCCCTCAGAGTTGGGGCTCCTTTCAGTAACTTCTTAAAAGAGTCATTTTCTTTAGTGAGCCCTTGCCGACCCCCTCAGAGTCCTCTTGTACTTCAAAACCCCCAATGAGTTTACGTCTCTCGGAAAGGCCAGGGTTTGAAACGCCCAGGAACCCTGATTGACAACTGGTATTTGAATTAAATTAAAATTAAAAAGAGACGAATGTTAGGCTATTACAGTTCAGTCTCTATAATACAAAAGAAAAAAAACTATCGGAAGCCACATAATTCGGTAAGATCGGTTCGACATTCCGCCATTTTTCATTCAAAAATTTCGTATGCAAGGCATTCCGTGGACTTGGGCACATGGATTCGCGTGTTACGGTAAACCTTCTCACTTGCATTATGATTGTTTTATTGCTCCACAACCTATCAACACAATCAAATCAAAATAAATTATACCAACTTTATACCGGTAACTGAGCGAAGCATTAAAAGCCCGGGGATCATAATTGTCATTAAGGGGGGACTCTCTGTCGAGCATCGTTTTATGCGTCGTGGCGGTTACTTTGTCTTATCTGATAGTTTTCCTTGTGTTACTTCTACTCTACTCTGTGTTGAGTATATTCAGAAACCAAAATATCAAACCACAAACCATTTGAACCCGTTGAGAATTTATGTGTTGGGCTCCGAGAAAAGAAAAAGACCGGGAACACCAACAACACGCAACATCGGTGACCCGTATGAAGACGCACAACCCGCATTTGATCGAGAAGCGTCGCAGTTCCCAGCATAATCTATGCTGAACTGTTTACGGCCTTTGTTTCCGAACTGTGCGTGCGATGCGTGGGTATGGGTATTGGCTCATGGTGCTTGTTTTCAGACGAAGCTCCGGTTTCTGACACACGAACAGCGTTTAAAACGTGCGTTCAGTCATGGGCTTCAACAAATGTAGAAGAAAGTTCTACTCTCGTTTAGTTATTTTAGCTTCATCTTTGCAAGAGTAAATTAGGCGCCATTATGGAGTTATTGGCACAAACTATTCGAAATTGGGAATTTTGCTATATGCGCCAATTGTAAGGCTTCAAGTTTATGCACCCTCATGTAGCAATCTTCCTACACGGCAACTAAATAAGCATCCTCCATTAAAGTACATCATCGCCACACGGAATTGCTCCTCTCTTATACAATGAGCAGTGCGCAGTCGGGTGGTAGTAGTTGAAGACAACGTTGCCGTATCGCCATCGATCGTGTGATAGGTGGCAAGGAGGAACACCCGAGATTATTGCACTCTCGTACACCATTTTTGCGTTGTATAATGTCAGTCATTTGCCTGGAAGTGGTTGCGAGGCGATAGTTGTCAGTTGTAGGACACGGCGCAGCGACCATCTATCATTGCAACTTCAAATTGCCCTTCCAATGAACTTTGAAAAATTATTGTAAAAAGAACCCCTCGGTACACAGGGGGTTGGTAAACATTGCCAATCGAATCCAGAGATTGCTACTCTAAACAGTCTATTTCACGTAAATATTACGTAAATATAGTAATGACGCATGTTATTTGTTGACAAACAGCTATCAAAATGTGCTTGATGGAATAGATGGGGTTTAAAACCATTACGCTCTCTCATTGTCACCGCACCGATCAATGGTTATATCACAACGAAGGGAATTCATATGCAATTAATTCAACATGACAACTGCTAAAGAAGTATAGGTTTACGCGGATGAACAGTTGGCCCAGAAAACTTGGTCAAACTAAACGTTGTTGGAACGCGTTACCTTGAGTGGCTACTAACATTACTTCGAATATATCCATATTGTACTGCGCAATACAATGGCTCCATTCCAGATTTTAATTGTATCTTGCAAAGCATATCATTTGCACCTTTGTAGCGAACGAGATCGTAGCAACGAACTACAGAGATGCTGATCACGTGCCAGACCAAAATGGCAAAACAAGTTACTTGTCAGACACATCAGAAAAGTTTAAACCTAACAGCAATGTACGTAAATCCGGATCCAACGGCATACTACATAGTTCTGTAATTCTGCAGAAGCAGGATAAAGAAACAAAGAACATATCTTTGACAGATACAGATACTTTGTTTTGAAATAATATCAAGAAGAAATCTGTGAATTCGAAGACCAAGCATCAGTGAGAATCAGATGCCTTCATCGTGAAGCAGTTGACGCCTTTGGGATCTTCCTACGGCACTTTATACCTCACTTGCAGAAGTGGTTCAATTTTTACTGAATGGCAAAAACAGAAGAAAGAGGAAAGCTCCATCATCCCCACCGTCCAGGTGTCAATCTTGAGTGACATTCGCGCACTGGTTGAGTAGTCCACAACCAATTCCCTGTGCGCCCGCCATCGCTGGCTTTTACCGTCAACCAACCTAATTACACTTTCAAGTACCGTAAAACCACTAACGAGCTTGCAAAAGAATAGAGGCCCCCGACAAGAAGAGGAGTGGATCGGACCATCGCCGCACGACGAAGGCGCGGCGACCACGGTAAAAGCTAGAAGGCTTGGTCAGGGTTGGTATCCATGTTCCGGAACACGTTCACATAGCCGAGGCGCGGTTGCAGTCTTAGAAGCAGTGATCGTTTGCCATCGTGAAGACGAGAAGATCGCTCACGTCGCAGCATGTAGGGTGCGCAAACATAGGTGCTTTAGTGAAAAAACTAGCAATAACAAACAAAAACTAGTTCCGTTCACTAGAAGAACAGTTAGGGTACCAGAGTTCTAACTGAGGTCTCAATTACCACCAATTGCCACTGACTCCGTCTGGTGTATTGCGGACTAATGTCAAACGGTGCTCGATAAAGTACCCTTTCAGGTCGATTAAAGCCGGAGACGACGAAGCATAAGTCTTCACTGAGGCGTTCACTATTGCAATTCTTCGTCGTCGTATCTTGCGGTGTGTTCCTGAGCAAAAGAACACTCTCGCATCAACTCTGCACCGATGAAATTTTAAGTCTCTGCTCTCAAGATCTCGAAACGAAACATTGCTTACATTCTCATTTATTTGAAGCATTGCAACATTCGAGCAAGATTTCAAGAAGCCGATGAAACCAGCTGATGAATTTCATAAGCAAATCCTATAACTCCTGACGATAGTATTCGAGTCATATCGATATTTAAGCGTTGCGAGTGTTGTGCAGCTTTATAACTAAAACATCTGTTAGGTCTAGAAGTTAATTCTTGCGGTTTTTATTCAACAATTGTGACCTAACTATAACAAAAAAAGTATGACTACTTTAATGAAAGTATTGTCCGTCGTTAGCTACTACTTTCTGCCATCTTTTAGGTAGTTCCTCGATTTCGTGTCGATAGAAGAAGGAGCGATCCCCTCAGAGACCTATTTTTCAATACTTTCATAAAAAGTGAACCCCTGTACCGTACGGAACGGAACAAATACTAGTCCTGGGGAATATAGCGGGGGGTTCCCCTGGGGAACAGTTCCCATCCGACATTTTCGAGATAGGTTTTGACCGGTTTTGAGATGTGTGGTCGAGCGTTGTAATTTTGTAAAACTCCGCTTATCATGTCTTTTATCCCATTCTCGCCGTTTTATGGCCAAAGCTTTGGTGCAAATGCTTTTTTTGTTGTTGATGGGATTGTCAATGAATAATTTCATTAGGTTTTAAAAGCTCAAAGTACACCACACCTTTCATATCCCACCATATGCATGGCATAACCTTTGCGCAGTGAATATTTCTCTGTGGTGGCGATGGACCTGGTTCACCGAGCTGTACCCAGGCCTTTTTGGGCTTAGGATTCTTGTAATAACTCCCCTTTTCATCACCAGTGACGATTCGGTACGAGAATCCCTTCTTTCTGCCGTGCAAGCAGTCATGAAAAAGTACTCGCCGCAAAAACGCTTTACCAGGAACAAAATTTGACATGTTCAAATGCTTCAAACAGGTTTTGTTTACACTTGGACGAAACAATCTATACTGCGTTCGATGCGTAATGACAGTGACTATCAAACTCGTATTTCATTAAAAAAATATTTGTTTTATTTAGAGAGTAATGCAATCCATTTGGAACAGAACTCGAGCCCATCGAAACCATTAGCGATAAAGAGTGATAGGTGAGCACATTGTAAATTTTTTATTCTATTTTTATTTATTTTATTTTTTTAGCATCTTGCCCAATTACTACTACTGTTACTGTTACTACTACTATTACTACTACTACTGCTGTAGCCGTAAAACATATCTACCTTCTAAAGTTGCAGCATTTTGCCGTCAATTGGATCATTGATGCCGAAAGTCGTAGTTCCAAAAGCCACTCGGTTACGACGAGCATGGCCTCGATTCCGTTCGAAATATGTAACTGGGTCCCGGGGGCCGTTTTGCATGCATCGCAACCAAACCGAACGCGAGCGTTCGGAGGTTCCGAACCGAGAAAATTTGCCTCGACAGTGTTGGGACCGCGGTGGCGATCTTGTAGCTTCGGTCCCAAGGCACCACCACCATTCGCGGTGATGGCTTGAAACAATCCCACGGATCCCGCGTGCCATCCGCCGCGTAATGGGCCGCGAGAGCTCGTAAAGAACATTTCTTTTCCACTGTCATTTCTCCGTCCGGCGGGGCGCCCCGTGAGTGTTCCGTTGAGGTTGACTGCGGAAAATGGCCTCTCCGAACACCGTGTGTCTCTCGAGTGGCACACACAAAAAAGGTTATCCCAAGAGCGCGGCGGCTCGTGAATAAGCCACCAAAAGGAAGGAGGAATAAGGTTACCCAGCCCGTTTCGTTCCAGAAGGGACGACGACGACGAGCTGGCGTAGTCTTTTTTTTCTTTCTTTTTGTAGGCCAAAAGGGCTCGCCCGCGACCGGTGGAGACCGGTCGTGTCGTCCCCCGCAGTTGCCTCTTTCTGCGCACCCGGAGCCGTTGGCCCGATCATCAGGGTCGGCCTGATTTGCAATCGAAGCCACACGGCACGGCACGGCAGCTTGGCAGCGCGCGAGTTCGATCGAGAAACACAACCGACCAAGATCCGCGCGTGATCGGGCCTCGGGCCGGGAACAAAAAAGGTTAGCCCGCGAAGACGCTGACAGATGGGTCCCTCACGGGTCCCTCAAGTAGAAAGGTCAACAGGCCACAGTCGGCGCGGCCCCGGCTGGTCTGTTTACCAAAGCAAGAAGGGAACGCACATCCACAAGACGACCGACCGAGACACCTCACCCCGGGACGGTCGGGACGGGAGATGAACACGAAACAAAAAACCCATCCCTTGCCTCGCACCACACAAACAAGTGAACGAAGAAACTCGCCGGAAGACATTCAATATGCGTGCCTATGTCTCTGGGATGCGACTTTGCCGTATTCCGCCGATCCTAGAGACCTGGCTATGTTTCTACCTGCGACAGAGCATAAGCTACACGGCAAATAGGCCAGCCACCCGTATCCATGCCCTTCCCAAGCGTTCAATATTGGCTGATGACGAGTAGTCTAGTGTCTAGAGTGACGACGGGGCAGAGCAAGCACAAAGAGACCTGCTGCTACGCCAAGAAGACTTGCCGCGGCACGAACGAACCTGTCTCACGCGGCTCGAAGTCTTCGTCTTCAGACGTTCCCGTTTGTCCCCGTGGTCTTTTCGTAGAACTAGTTTCGAAACTCTACACTTTACGGCCCCTGCGTCGCGTGTATGAGTGTAGAGTGTTTCTGTTTGGCTGTTTTCGTGCCGATGTCGGCAACGGAGTCGACAACAGCGGAGCAGCATATGAAGGTGAGCGCACCGTAAAAAATGCATCCACAAACACTCGAAAGCCTAAAATGAACCTACACCAGGGGCGTCCTCAAGTGTTGCATCGAAACCGAGCGACCGGCTTTTCGGTTCCGTTCCGTTGGCAACGCGTTGGATTCATGCTCGGTTTCCCCATTCCGAGGGCAACCCGCGGGCAACCATATAAGGCCCCAAAATAAACCATATGCGCGCGCGCCCTCGGAGCGGTTTTGCTGCTGCTCCACACAAGAACGCTTCAACGTGCTCTTTCCGAAACGAAAGCATAGATTATTATGTGTTGGTGCGCCTGTTGCAAGGTGTACCGATCCGAACTAACCCCGTTCGCTTCCAACTAGATTTTTTGGGGCAAACTGACCACGTAGATGCATTGGATTGCCACCCAACACCTTCTATGTAACTAGTAGATTCTGTGGCTTATTCAAGTTAAGTCTTAGCCACCTGAAACACTAGAACACTAGAATAATGAAGGCGCACCTTTTTGTGAATTTTGATTAAAGGGTGATACGGACAAAAACGAGTAAAACAAAAAAATGTGTAAATCAGTCAAAAAAAATTATTAAAAAATCAAGTTATATTTCTTTTGAAAGCTCATTCTATACAGAATATGTAAAAAAATATCATTCACTCCTCCGTCTTAAGAAATGCGAATTGCCGAGCTTTTCATTTTACTCCTTTCTTCAACTCTTGCACCGTTTTCTTGGTCGCTTTCTTTGCTGCAGAACGCCAGTTTTTTTAACTCCATCTCACTGACAACTGTTTTAAGAGTCTTTTTGAAGTTCCGCTTGTCGATGGCCCAATATTTTTCGATTTCGAAAATATTTTTATTTAGACACTCTCGGACATAAATTTCCTGGTTGATGGTCCCGATCGCGATGAAAATGCCACTTTTTAAACCATAGGAACAGAAAGCCCGCATACGAGATATTTCTTTGCGAATTTCGACAGCTTTATGCCCTTGCAAATCTCTCCTAGCTTTCCACTTCCAGTTGCAAAAAAGTACTCCTGTCCAGGAAGCTGTTTAAGGTTTGCCTAGATGTAGGTTTCATCATCCTGCACTACGCAGACAATTTCGTGATCATCTTTATGCACAGATTCCGCGATCGTTTTCTGGCCGACATGTTTTGCTTGTCGTCACGATTTTAAGCCACTACTTTCTTCTAGAATGCTAGAGTAGCTCGTATTTTAGTTCATCGTACGGTTGAAGACGATACTTCCAGCTTGCCTGCGACATCTCGGACGGAGAGTTTCCGCTTGAAACAACTGATCACCCGTTTCGTCGTTTTCGTGGTCTCCTGTTTCCGACTTCCACCTGATCCAGTCTTTCTGACTGTCGTCAAACGTTCTCCGAATACTTTTAATACATTGGGTTTATTTAGCCACATTCATCAATTTCACTAACTTGGCGCGCGAGTAATTCGGATTTTCGTGCTGACGGTGCAAAGCTTTGAGACGATGCTCCTCTTGTTTCGACGCCATTTCCACAAATGAAGGGCAAATGTCAAAATCGAATAATACGTATGATTCTAGACAAAAACATCTTTTAAATGAAATATGTACAGGATTTTTTGATGCGCTATGACAAATACTGCGTCAAGTTGAAGTTGACTCGTTTTTGTCCGTATCACCCTTTAGCATTTGAATAATGTTCAAACGGTATTGCAGTCGGTTGAAGATATGTAGTTTCGTATCTCGAGCCACCTCTCCAATTCTAGACCATCGAGACCATATGTCAGTCCGTCAACAGCAGCAGCAGCAGCACGGTGCAGGCGCAACTGCACATCCTTCAGTCGATGCCGTTCGATGTGGTCGGTTAACGTTTTTCGGGCGAAACGAAAGCAGACACAAAATTCAACTAACCGGCAGCTGCAGAGGAAACGTTTATTTTCCGGTTCTCTTCATTGACGGTCTCTCGTTCGGCCCGAAAAACATACACAACCACAACAAGAGCGATGGCCGCCACCGCACACACTCGCATGTATATGCTCCGGCATAGCAATGTTCTTTTTTCCCCTTTATGCTTTCCAACTGCTCAACTCCTCACTCTCCTTGGCCTCCTCGCTGTGTTGGCCTTTTTTTGTTTTTATTTGGATTTTCCATGGCCCCGAGAAGAGTTCGTAAATGTGTTTGTCAACATTCGGCGCGGCGGCTGGTTGTATCATCGACCAAAACAGGTGGCTCAATAACTAAGAAAAGCAAACATGCAAAATAGGCAAATAGCATTGGAATTATCTATCTTAGAGTAATACGTTCCCCCATCGATCATTATAAGGCGCAATTGATTGATACATTATTTCAACAACACTAATTGACTATTTGAACCACATCAAATATAATCACTGTTTTACATTGCCGGAACATTTTAATGAAGCGAAGTGCAGTGCATAAATGAAGATATAAGATATCAAAATTCTACGCCTGGAACTGGGAATGGAGGAGTAGATGAATTGTAATTCTAAAACTAAGAAACCATATTAAAAAGTGAAGGAATTATTATTTTAATAAAACTTTATTACTTAATAACCAACCTACTGCCGCAGATTATTTTATTTATTGGTCCATATCGAACTAATTATGCCTGTTAAAAAGGTAGTTAAATTTATTGTTCAATACAAACGCATTTATAATATCATCGTCGATCAGAATTACGCCTCAATTTGGAAACAGTTCTGGCCCCTTACTCTGGAGCAAGCTTCTAACGAACACGGAGAACACTTGAACACATCCGTAATGGCGACGGATTATCGCAGATCGTGCGACATAACAAGTACAAAGGTGGTGATAAATTCGATGAGCACATGCATCTAAAACATGCAATAGCATACACTCCGACGCCACCCCACGCCACGGAGCGGGTCACGTTTCAGGTCCGTACGTCCGTAGCGCGCCTTGGCGGACGGTTAGAAGCTGAAATGATTGGAGTACTGCGCGTCAGCAAGTGTTCTAGTGCCATGTTTTTCCACTGTTATCATTATCTCGTTGAAATCGGTAAAAATAGGACTATAGCTGTTGCTGCACATATGGCCTGTGGTTACCTGGGACAGAAGCAAACCGAAAACTGGTTTTCCTACAGCCGTGCAACACGAATTGTTGTTCACTCTCTGTACTACTTTGATGCTTGAACTTTTATTTGAAAGGTTAATTCATTACATTTTTTTATGAAGAACAGATTTGGTCAAATGTTCAGCACGATTGGCTTGGCAGTAGCTCATTCGGTCAACCTATTTTTGAGTACATTTTCGATTGTATCTGGTCCTATTTCGGCAATAGCATCTTGAATTTGGGTCTTGAGGTCGTCAATAGTTGCTGGTATGTTCACATAACATAAATATCGATTGTGGCTGTTGAAACCAAACGCCGTCCAAGTTCTCAGCTTCAATTTCGCCGAAAACCCAATCAGCCAAAATCCGCACCAAACAGTCACTCGTTATGGGTGCATTGGCTTCTCTTGCACGACGTGTGGGTTTTCCAAACCACAATATTGCTTATTAACACAGCCACCGAGGTGGAAATGCACTTCAATGAGATGTGCTTTTGACGAATGATTTGGCGACCTACCACTTTGGAAATAAATTTTTCATATTTTTGAATAAAATTTTCTGCAACCAAAACAGTATTTTATACATAAATGAATCTATCTTTCAAATGAAAGTTCAAGCATCGAAAAACATTAAGCCGTTTTTTAAAATAACCAAATGAAAATGTGCACGGATTTTTAACAACCCTGTATTAAGTATAGCTAGGCCAGCTCTAAGGATAACTTCTTTTGATAAATAATTTTTATACACCCTAACAAAAGATTCACTCACAATGCGATTACGAATATAGGAAAAAATGTTTAATAATATTTCATATTCAGGCACAAAACGATGCAAATGTATCGAACAAGATGGGTTTTAATATGAAATGACTGTTGGAAGAAATAAATAATGTAGAACTATCAATCTCTCTTAATCTTTCTGTGTGTCGGGCTGTTTTGAATAAAAGATTATCAGCCTGTTTTTGGTCCAAACACCAAACAGATGAACCGATTGAGCATATACACCCGTGGTAGCCAAACAGTTGGAGCAAAAAATTAGCATGCTCCACATCCTATTTACATACATCCAGATAGGAGCTGCTGCTGGTAGCGGTACTGGACATTTTGCCCGAGGTTTGACCTGCGCCGACGATGCCGACGTAGAGTTGTTGTGAAATTTGAAACGTTGAGTAGGTTTACCACATTTTGAAGGTTGCAGAGAACTTTGACGGCCGCCACGACACGATTTGGGCCGCTGCGGTCAGGTTTTACAATTTTGTTATCATTTCGTCTCGAAAGTTACTCACTTCGGGACCCTCGGATGCCAGGGGTTCTCCTGGGCCAGGTTGCAGCGGGGTTGGTTGTGGTGAAACTTTTCTAGTTTGCAATCCGCGAACCTCAACCGCGTCGAACTCTGTCGGTGTGCCAATCAGGGCCCAATCATCTAATCGAAAATCCCTTTCGCCCGCGGCGGACCAGAGTTCCGTGACCTCCCCTCCCTGGCCGTTGTGTCACGGTCCAGGGGTCCTCTTTCTTGAACTGGATAATTTCACTTTCCATGCATCGCGATGTGCGTTTTCAGAGTGCAGCAACTCCAGTGCCCAGACGGCCGACGTCGCAGAAACGTCGCCGCCGTCGTAAAGCTGCCTGCCGTCGGCCATCTGTGGGTGCCCCCCCGCGGGTGTGCCCAATCCCTTTTCCATCCCAAAACCGGAGCGCTCACACACACTCTCAATCAGGCTAATTTATCGAAAACTCGTCTCGTCGGCTTTCGAGTTTGCGCGCGACGCGGTTTCGCCAATTGTTGCAAACCAATCAGTGTTTGCGTTGCTTAGAGGGGTGGTTGTTATTGGGCTTTGCCGTCCAGCGGGAAGGTTGCAACCTGGAAAGTGTAGTAAGAGACTGCACACGACTGCAGCTAGATGAGGGGCTGCAAAATTGAGCGCTCATTATGTGAGCATCGACACAGCTCTGCGCCCTCTGGTCTCAACGATCACCACAACTTCCTGGTGCCAAAATCATATGCAAACATTTCCTTTCTCTGGCGGTGAAGTGGTCCGATATTAGAAGCTGCATCATCGTAAGACTGCTACCAAATAATCCACCATTACTTTAAGACAGGCTAGAATACACCACGCGAGTCGTGATTTTAATTACACAGAACAAACAAATGAACCTTCAATCATTTCTGCAACATTTCTTATCCTGGCAGCGCAACTGGTCCGCAGCTACACAAAGTGCAATCGCCTCGCTCGCCAGAGACGACAGCCCGCCATCCTTTCGAAATACGTTGGCCGTGGCGTTTCTTTCAAGAGACGCTCTTATGGACTCCACGAGAAGTGCCACTGCGCGAACCAAACCGGATCATTACGCCGATCTTCGGCTCTGGTCCGGTCTCGGGGCGGCCAGCTAAAAAACAGAACTCGTCCAACTCCAACTCGAGTTAGCAACTCACGACCGGCAACCGGTGAATAAGCACCGTTACTCACGAATGGAAAGGTGAAACGGTGTTCACCGTGGCTTTTTAGGGTTAGAAAGGTGGTCTTGGTCGATCGCCTGGGGCCTGGCTGCTGAGGTGTAAATTGAATTCAAGTACGAAATGTGATCATTTATTTATTTATTTAATTTATTTGAAAATTAACGTTTGCCATTTCGGAACCCCGTTCGGTACCGAATGGACAATGTTGAAACCTTACATGTTTTCTGGACTCATCGTTCAATAATAACACGTTTGACGGCCATTTCCCCTCCAGTCCGTAGTCGCTATCCTTCGTCACAATACTAGAGGTTGGCCCGTCCGAAGAACGAGAATCAAAATGTCGCATTTTATGACCCAAGCCTCAAACGACGCTGCTGACCGTGACTCACTGCTAACAGCATAGATCGCCCGCGCCCCCCTCAAGCAGGATTGGACACCGAATCGTGATGAACGTCGCAGTACGTCGCCTAACGACCACCTCTGGCGGCGATCCTCTTGGCTTGACTTGGAACGGAACACTCCACCGAAAGCTTGATTTAGATATGGTTTTAATGCACCATAAAACGCGGCGTGACTGACGCCCCGTGCCGATGTACCCCCCTCGTGTCGGATTAATCGCTTTTCTAAGGCCAAAGCCTTCGGCAGAAATCGGAATAGGAATATGCCAAAATATCCATCAATTCCTCCTTTCTGTCGTTCTCTCCAAACAAACGAGAACGGTGTGGTTGAGTATTGTTTTCTTGGGTCTCTCGATTATTCTGCTAGTCACTTGCTTTGTCTTTGCGTTACTTGTTGAACTTGTCCCAAGGAGTCCAGTCCAGAGCAAATAGAAACGAAGAAACTACTGTGCGACTAGTTTAGCTTTGGCGAATCTTCTTATGGAAACGTGGCCGACCGAATGCAACATTTGTCCCACTGTAGCGGGGCCGTAACGTATTTTGCGGGCCACAAAACCCAACCTCCTTTCGAAACATCGACATTCAAAAGCAAAAGGGGCACCCCATCGGTCCAACGACCCAGCGATTGGCGTCCGTGGCAACATCCAGGGTTCAGAGAGCTTGGGTTTCGGTTCGGTTGGACCGTTTTTTCTGTTTTGCGAGAGAAATGCTTTCGTTGCCAGCTAGAGTCTTGGTCTTGTCAAGTGGGAAAGAAAGTTGTCCGCCGTCGGTGGGGCCAGCCACACGATCCGAAAGTTTTGTATCACGTTTTTAATGGGTTTGTCTATCGTTTCTGTCTGGCCCGACGGGGCCCCCACCCCGCCTCGGGAGAGGTCGACTCGAGACACGAACTACCTCCTTGTACTCAATCAAAATCAACTTCCTATTGGCCTGTTGGGAGCCTGGCCACTAAAGGGTTGTAGGGCTGCTGCTGCTGTACTGTTTGACAGGCGCAACAACGCAACATGGCATTGGGCAAAAGAAAGGCCAACCCAAATACACACAATCGCCCTTACAAAGCCAATTCATCTTCATCTTCGCAGATAGCGAAACCTGTAGCGCACCCTTAGTCCACCGTAGACAATGAGGGTCCAACAATGGCCATGATAATCACCAACCAATATTGGATGCAAATTATCGCGCGATCTCGATGTGTTTTAAGAGCAGTAGAAAGCAGCACTTGAGATGAATGCTTCTCGAGCGGAGCGCTGAAGGAACGTACGCAAATCCCGTACTTGGCCAAAGCTTTCCCCTAGAATGCTTTAGCTTCTGACGAAACTAAATCCCTTGAGACACGCTGGCGGCGTTCGAGGCACAGAGCAGCGCAATCGCGACAACCTCGACGAACCCCAACGAAAAGAAGGGCCCCCCACCAGCAGCCGGGCACCTCGTTTCTAAGGTCTTATCATTTTATGTCACCGATAAGACCAAACCGCGCACCAGCATTGGCCGCGATAGGCCAGGGCAAGCCGTGAATGGAACATGCGGTGGTGCGCCGCCAATTTCGAGAGCCAAGGCGTTTGTTTGTTGCTTGCCTCTGCCTCGGCCGCCGCCGGTTGTTTATTTGCTTTTCTGCGTCGAACGTCTTTTCGATAAGAAGAACTAACGCAAACAAAGACGGCGGCGGCGGCCGTTTATGTGCCATCGTTTGTTTTTATTGCCATTGGTTATGCTTTTTGCAATTGCAAGCCTTTGCGCTGCTATCAACAACGAAACAGGACGCCGCTATCCCGCTCCAATTGTGGGGGGGGAACGACGACGAAAGCGAACTGCTGCTCAGCATGTTTTAATACTCAATTACTGTACTCAGTAGTGCGGTACTTTCTTATATGTGAACAAATTTCGGGCGAATCGTTCCAAAAACGTCAGCACTGCGTAGCGATAGCTACGGAATGCAGCGTAACTTCGAGCGATACTCAAACAAGCTTAAAGGGCCGTTTACACGTTGCGATATATCGCAGCAATCCCTTGTATGAAACCAATTGCCACGATATATCGCTACGTGTAGACAGCAAAAAAGGAACAAATTGCTTGTATACGACCAGATTGGCAGATCAAAAAAATTGAATGCGCCGAGCATCAATTTCGGTCCAATGGATCCAATCTCCATACATGTGTGCGTGTGCTGACGGTGGATAGACATGTGTGCGTGTATTGATGGCGGTTTGGCATGTTGTTTTGAATGTTTTTAAAGCAAAAGTTTAACGTGAGAATAATTGCCTCGCTTTAAAAGCCATTCCCTCGACCACCGTGACCGATTAGTACTCTTGGTACGTTCTTTTTTTTGCTTTGTAACCGAAACGCACAATCCAAAGGCAGACAAGCACAGTGTTTCTTCCATGTCTGTTTCCATGACACTGAGATCTGCGATTGCAAATCGCAACGAATACATCGTGGCGTGTAGACGCTCCACCTTGGCTGCGATATATCGCTACGAATAATGGATAGAAGGGATTGCTGCGATATATCGCAACGTGTAAACGGCCCTTAAAACAATGAAATCGGATTTTGTCCAAAGAAATCAGCTCCCAGCCAGGTGCTTTAACTGTATCTTGAAGCAGTTTTGCCTTCTATCCAGGCGCATTGTCATGGAGCAACGATACCTTACCGTGTCTTGTAGTCGTTTTTCTATCAATGCATGGTTCAAATTAATCATTTGTTGTCGGTAGCCATAGGTATAAACGGTTTCACCAGGTTTTACGAGCTTGTGATACACCATACCTTTCTGGTCCCACCACACAGCATTGTGTTTTTGACGAATCGATCTAATTTTGGAGTCGAAGTTGATGTTTTCCCGCACAGACCCATAATTTTTTTCTCAAAATAAATCCCCTTCAATCACAATCCCCTTTCCATCCCCTTCAATCACGATCCGATAAAGAAATGACTTCCTTTGGTACCTGACGAGCAGAATTTCACATTTGGTTTTTCGGTTTTCGAATTGTTGTTGCGTTCGCATGTCATTTTCGTCCGAAAGTTCTTGTAGTTCAGCGGACTTGTAGTTCCTCGGAATTTTAGGAGTCCTCCGACACTCGACCTTAAGTCAAAATCGCCATATTTAAATGTTTTAAACCACTGCGATCTTGCGATCACCGTAAGCTTTCACAAGCATTTGATGCGATTCTGTTGCAGTTCTCTTCAACTGGTAACAGAAAAGCAATGATCGCCTCAAAAACGTTATTTTCAGGCACAAAAGTCCACATGGTCTAACCTCTTCAAAAATAAGTCAACTAACTACTCAAAATAAATAGTCAAATAAACTTAAATCTATTTTCATTTTCGATCTGAAATCATTTGCCATTTGTCGAAACAAGGCAGTGTTGCCAAAAAAGCCTAATAAGGAGCTAATTTTTACACAATCCTATGTCATAGTTCTGGATTTCACCCGTTTCCTAAGTCAATCCAAGCAAAATGAAATTTGTTCGCCTGCGCAATATGCCTTCCAGCATGGCACCAGCCAACCTGTGACGGAGCGAGCAGGAGGCCATCAGGAGGACGCCACTTGGAGCCATCTTGTTAGAGCAAACAGAGGAAATTGCAGCTTGATTGAGTAAGTTGATTGATTTAGGCGGCAGACAACGTGACTACCGCTCGCCGCATATGCAACGAGTGCAAAACAGGACTATTTTGACATTAACTCATCAGGGGACCAAATCTCTGTCCGTGGCAGTTGCAAACCGTTTGCAACCCCCCACTAAATCTCTGTTGGCACGAACCCGACCTGGACCATATGGAAACGCCATTCATTTTTAACGCATTCGAAGTGATTTTGGAACTAAACCCAAAACAATATATCTTCCTTTCACGCGGATACGAATCCGCCCTCTCTCACGATGTCCGACCGCTCCAACTTTCCCCGCGCGTGTGTGTTCCTTATAAGGGCTAATTGGAGAAACCTCTACAAATCCTTTGTGGCCGACGGCGTGTGGCCAGCCAGCCACAGGATGATCGCATCGCTCGCCAAAACCTTCACCAGGGATTTGATTTTCTATTTTGCTTGCCGGGCCGCGGGGCAGGCTCTGTTTTGCTCGGTGGCGTGTTGTTGCGTGAAATGGATCATTCGGACACTCGCTTGTGCTGGTCTCCGGGCGCATTTTGCTTCAGATGCTGCCTGCCGGGGCCTAGGGATCGCCTAGGGAACCGTGGTGACGCGTACGCTGCACGATGCAGCTGCCCGCCCCAGAGCAAAGGATGAAAGTTAACAAACGGTCGGAGATGGATTTCTTGCACGCGCTGAGATACGAGTAGAAAAGAAGAGAAGAAAACGCGTCCACGAATTAATTTGCACGGCCATGCAAATTAGCTACTGTTTCACAAACAGCACCACCCGAAAAACCGACGACTCCCTGACAACCGAGTCCGAGTCCGAGCGAAGTGTCTGAGGAGAGGTCGTTCCGGGATGGGGGGGGCACTGGAAGAAATTTCTTCGCCTTGGCTCGCGGGACCATGACGCGGGACCGAAGTCGTGCCACAGCCGGGCTCCACAGTTACACCATCCAGACCCAGTACTCTCAGACCATAAACAGAGACGCAGACGTACCAGACACAATCGAACCAGGCGCGACCTGGCGTGTGGGGGGTTGGCACATAACGAGGCGGAGCGAATGGGGGGGGGGGGGGGGGGGCATAAAAGACAGTGGGAGAGAAAGTGGTACTTTCTTGCATCTTGCCTCGCAACAACCAAGACCCGACGATGGCGCGGCGTTGGGTACCTTCCCCGTTGAACCGTGAGTGGTGCTGCTGCTGCCATGAGCTTTTACATTGACATGCCTCGCCTTTCGACCGACGGAATATCTGAGCGGAGAGTGTGACCGGACCGGAGTGTCTCCTCCGCCAGGGCGGCGGGGCGTGCGTGTTTGTGTAACGTATTTACTTTAATGACCATTACTAGTTTCCTGTCGTTGCAGTACGATTTTTGCTTCCTTAAGTTGCGCGCGTGCTCCGAAACCGTATCCCCATTTCTATTCTGCCGTCCAAGAGTCTGTCGTCGATCATTTCATTCTCCATCTTTCGAAGACTCCATGCTCCATGGAAACCTCTTTTACTATTTAAGGGCTCAGCACACATCCGAAGTGCGTTTTGAAAATGAAATTTCGGAACGTCAACACGCGTTGTCTTGCATTGGATTGTATGGGCCACTTCACACAGGCAACGGCGTCAAGTTACGCCGTCGAAAGTAAAATTCATAAAACACACAGCATTGGGCTCGCAAATTTGTCAAGGTTCGTATAGTTGGAGGTGTGGTGGACGGGGCGAAATATTTCGGGCTGTTGTGTTTTTCGACAGATTATTTGTGTTTATATTTGCAAGTTCAAGATCCATTGAGTTTTGATGCGAGAATTAAAACAGTTTTATGATGAATTTGTTTTTGAATTACAAGTAATAATTAAGTTAAAATTGCTTGTGATACAAAAAACCTCAATTGAGTAGTCTTCGATTAGTTTTAAAATAGACAAGGTGTCTCAATGTTTTCCCCCGACCGACAGCGGCGAAATACTTTTCTCTTGACGTTCCCAAATTCGGTACATTGGTGTGAAGGCGTCGGTCTCAAATTTGGTTGATCCCAACTTTCAGCTCGCTGTCTGCAGACTGCTTTATTCCTTGGCCTACGAGGTAACGATGCCACTCTCGACCACGAAGAATTGCTGACTTGCAGCAGATCATCGCTGCAGTTGATTGGTTTCGATCACCCCCACACACTGGTTTCGTAAGCACAGTCTCTTTCTCTTCCGTCTCGGGGTGCAGCCCCGATATGGCGGATTCGATCGTGGGGACGAATTTAGCTTTCTCCACACCGGAAACGCACCCACAACGGGGTCGAAGGGAGTAACCTCCCTATACTCCCTGTCTGAATGATATGGGGGATGAAAAGGAACGAGCTTGATAAAAACGCGACCTGGACTTGTTGGTCTTCCGTTTTCACGATGTTAATCGAAGCATGCCGGGAGTTATGTAAGTGAACATTTGTTGCAAACGGCAAATATCGCCGATGACTCATTCGCGGAAACAATCCGCGACGTAAATCCGCGCCGACATTTGCAAGCACCCCGCTGCCGATGGTTTCGCCCAGGATCTTCACGACCGAACGGTAAAACCGACTTCGGTCTAAGCATGCCGCGCAGAGTTTGCCTCTCTAATGGGCCCTCTACCCTTCACACGCCTCACATTTTCGATGAATCATCGTTCCACGCGCTGGTAGGCGATTAATGGTCCGCAGCCCACCGAAGGCCGTCCATAAGGCGCGCGCATCAAACGCACTCACGGGGCACCACATCAGCCAGCCAGCGACAGCAGAAGCAACCTTTTAGTCGCCAGTTACTGGCTGAAGGAGTTCTAGCGGAGCGGGATCTTAACAACCACCGAAGGGCCCACCGCAACCACCTCTCACGGCACGGCCTTTGGCGTTTGGTGTTTGTCCGTCTGTTTAACCTTTCGGTAATCGAAATTCCTCATCCTATTCACACCTTTGTCTGGGACCATCACTGGGACCACAGTTGATACGCGTTCCGAAGAGCCACCATGTTCTTGAAAGACCAACGTAGCTCACCTAACACGCACACAACGGCGCGAAGGATAGCGACGTTTCACGAAAACTGTGGAAACTCTCTGTCTCTACATCACGCGGCATCGATGAGGAGGTTCGTCTCCTATTACACACCGCCGAGGCCACCATTAATTTTTCTACTCCAAACTAACGCTGGTGATAAATAAGCCACTTGAAAACAGGCTAAACGTAGTGTCGCCAACGCGCTCGGGTTTCCATTCGTTCAGAAAAAATTGTAATTCAGTCAGAGGCCGACTGGGCCAACATGTGGCCCTTTTTGGGCCTGAAAGCAGACATTTTTAAGTGCCCAACAGGACGGACTGTTCGTCCCACAGCGTAAGATTATAGAAACGGAATACCACCTAAGACTCGGTTACGATTTGTGGATTCGAGCCAGAACATACAATGCCTCTTATCAAAGGCCCAACTAATCACTCCACAAACTCGGATCTCGGTGTCTTCATCTACGGTGTTGCGATTTTTCTAACGAATATTTGCAGCACGGCGGCGTGTCGTACTATTCTTTGCTATACGACCAGCTGCACAGTTATGGATTATGGGTATCTGGGGCTCTGACGGACCATCAAACAGGACGAGGGCGATTACAAACATGGGAAAAGGCCGACTGCTGCTCACCGGCTGCCCTCTTCGTTTACGAGGGTGGCCATTATGCTGCTGGTGGTTTCGATTTTTCTTTAATCAAATGTGCTTCACCCTTGGGTATGCACACCCTGCAACTGCTATCTACACACACACACACATCCCTGTGTTTAGCCCTTTACGAGGAACAGTAAAACGTTCGGAAATAAAATCTATTTTAATGCACCCTCTCCTGCTGCCGGCCGGTAACGACGCGCGGTGTGTCCCGTATACGGTGTGAGGACGCACACCCTACACTGCACAGGACCTTCCACGGCAGCTTGTAGCTGAATCTAATCGCTCTTTGTGTGCAAAGGACAGACACGGGGGTGCCGTCAAAATTAGAAACCATTCGCACTGCCGTCAAAGTTAACGGACAGAGTCGATGACGGTTCTGTTAATATAGCTGCTCCGGTAAATTGTGGAATGAATATACGCGCTGAAGACAAGCGATAAGTTTCAAACCTCACACGGACGAGTATCCCACGAATCCCATCAGATAATAATAATATAATATTGACGGATCCTCATACGGCCATTAATGCAAAACGATGTTCTAGTTGCAAAACGGGAAGCCAGTAACGTATCGCTGATGATGAATTGATCATTGTTAAATATTACTTTTGAAATAGCAAATCTTTCGTGCGAGCTACGAGATACTTAATTTGACATGTTTTTAATAGGTGCTTACAATTCCCGCACGGGGTTTGACTACAGTAAACGGCACAAAAAGTTCAGTTTTGCCTTGTTCTTCATACATAAAAGGCAAGTTGCGTCCGAATGACAGTTGAACATCAAATCGTTCACCGATCCCATCATATAAGATCTGAAATATTCGATCGGAAATTCAAATGTCTTAGAACTTTTTGAACAGCCCTCGTATACTTAATTCTTCTAATTTTCTTTTAAAGTATTTAATGATCGACTCAAAGCTTCGTCAAATATCGATCGAACGCCTTCGTTCATTCGTCTGATGTTCATCGTACCACTTCGTAAACAGTAACGTGTAAACTTTGACCCTATTCATGTCATATTGCACCATTAAGCACCAAAAACGATGATGCAACGTACTACGTACATTGAAGGGTCCAATAGTATAGGGTCCTCTGCAGTGTCCGCTGCTTCTGAAAGTCATTTTTAAGATAATGAACTATCCGTGCCACAGCAGCTTCGTCCCGATAATGCGCGGCCTTTGCGCGTTACTGGACGCAGAAAAACATGCACAAGGTAAACAACATGTGTGCGCAAGTAGTAATGTGCCTATTGTTCCCTACATGGCTCTTGACCATATGCGCTGCACGCACGCACGGACATGGTGCTTCAAATATGGTGTGCGCTTTCAATACATCAACCCCGCAACCCGACGGAATGGTGTCAACGTTGTTGTGTGTAGGCCAGAAATAAAGGAAGCTGCATTTGTTGAGCATTCATCGATGCTTTCGATGGGAACATGGCCCGCACTAGAGTTGCTTTCATTAGAAAGCTTCAACAAGTTTTTCTCCAAACTAATCTAATGGCATCCGCACCAAATACACCAACGCCAAGGCCAACAAATGTTGGTTATGGCCGAATATCCTGCCACGAATACGAGGTTCTCGTGTTTTGAATGAGGGGAAAATGGTATCGAGTGTAAAACAACCGATGAAAAATTTGTTCAACTGTCGAATTTACAAACTCACCAAGAAACTCACTAGAAGAATGATGCTGGAAAATAGATGAACTATTCCGAGCACTATACTAGAATAGTTATTATTATTACTGCATTTCTGGCATCAATTGAGGCCTTTTTGGACAGTTCCAGTCGCTAAAGAAAACACCCTTAAAAAACTCAACATCAACGCGCGCGACCACAGGCCCTCTTGGGCCCAAGTATCGATGCTTGGCCGCTTGCCCGCCGATCGTCCACCATTTTGGACGGTAAATGCGACTGCATTTTTTTCAAAATGCAATTTGAGATAGGGAGTTACGGTGACTTGCACGGGGAAGTCCGGGAAAAAAATGTCTCTCCGGGCTGCGTGAGAACGACACCACCGCGAGTCGGAGAGAGTCGAACCGAACCGAAGAAACCTTTCAGGAAGAAGTGAAAAAGAGACGCGACCAGCAGAGCAGACACATTGAAAATCGAGTTGCACACAGGAAATGGGCAATGAAACATGCTGCGCTCTGAGAAATTAGGGTCCTGTGTGCAGGGAACCGTTACGCGCGTTGTACAATGTATTTATCAACCACTTGCAGAGCGTGTATGTATGTCCTCTCCACGCCGTGAGTAGTCGCGTTGTTCTATCCCCGCGCTATACAATGCTTACCCCGCTTGTTTTTCCGTGCGTCATCCATTTCCCACATATCATCGACCAAATTACCTATACTTTAGGGCATAATAACTTCTGCACGCTGCCCTTCATCGTCACGAGAGAACGCGGCCAAGTTTTACGATGTACAGCCAAACGCTATGGAGACCACGCGATAAGTTTTCGGTATCGACAGGGTTATATTATTTAAAAAAACCCAATAAAAACTAGCTATAGCAAAGTCTTTGGGGCCGGGTGGAAAAGAACATTTCTATATAAGTGATAGTTGTCTAGGTAACAACTATGCGTTCGTTGCCAGTTTTTGGCATCCTGTTCCATTCTTTTGGAACAAAATATGCTTCCAAATTTGTATGTATGGAAAAGAACTTAAAAAACGGAGGAAGATACAAAAAACGAATCAGCAACAACTGTAAATTTTCGAAATAAATGTTTGGTCATATTTTGGTGCGATTGGTCCAGAATATCGTACGAAACGTCGCGGTTTAATCAGTTGAGTCAAGTCTGCCCTAATTGGAAGGAACGGAAAAAACTCTACATGATAAGCGGCCGTGTGTGAAAGATATAATACTAGGGCCACTCATTGCCCTATAATAAAACGCACCAAAAGAGGTGAACTGACGTGTACTTGTACAAAATCGCTACGTGTCGCGCACATAAGCTATCTCGAATTTGTCCTACGTCTGACCATCGGAGCGCACTTGGTTGTGTTATCATCTTTATCTACGTCATAAAAGAAAACATCACATCGCCACGCTACAGCCTTAAACGCCTTAGTTCTTTTGTTTACACACTCCCTATATGAGCGCAAAACAAAAAGTGCACTCATGGTGAAATAAATAACCGCCATCACCGTGCGTGTCCTTCCGCAGTGGTGTGAAGAAACATCTGTCCACCAGCAACTGGCGAGAGAGACAGAGAGGTGGTCAGAAGTACTTCCATACAGTTTTCAACCGTTCCCCGTAGATTTCACTTCGTACAACCAGGATGCGGGCACTTTCGTACACGTTGTAATGCCCATCTGGGAGTAATTATTACCTCTCGCGCGCTATATTGCAAGGGAACCCCGCGGGAACAACTTGTAAAGAAATGCCCACGGCCGGGCGCTTCGGGTAGCAAGTAGGACCCACGAAGCACTCTGAACCCCGTGGGGTTCGTCCGGGAAGAAGCACACACGAAATACTTTAGGCAAAAAAATTGATCGTAATCGTAACAATGCCATTCCAAGGAATCTCCCGAAGGCTAGGAACGGGAAGCCGTATACCTTCTTCGTTCAAGCAGTATGCAAATTAGGAGTCCCTCCAGGTCCCTTTGTGGTGAGCTTACAATTGACCTGTTTCGTTCACCAGGGCCCGGGAGTCCGGCCGGTTCCGGCAGTTGATCCGGCAGTGGGTTGATTTTAGTCAAGCAACTCAACTGATATGCGTGAAATCGGTGGTGGACGAATTCTACTACGAGGCAGCCAAGCCATCATTTCCGTTTGTAGTATGTGGCTCAATATGTAAAAGCATACCATATGAATGCAAGCAACTGACTGACATTTGAATATCTGAATACTTATTGTTGTCTAGTTCCGCCGTGATAGAGAACTGGGTTCCATGAAGACGAAATGACAGTTCTTGACCTGCTTTGATCAAACTTTAAAGTTGTTTTAAAACTACCTGAAGCTTCCTGAGCTCAAAAAGAAATGGAAACCCCCCACATATCACGAAACATCATCGACTCGACCCGGACTCGACCCAGAACGGTTATCAGAGCCTTGGTCGTAACAATGAAACACTGAAACGAATAACGCCACTGGTATTTGCAATCGGATTGGCGATACCTCCAGGAAGCGGTCGCGGCGTCGTGACGATAAGCGCCACAACCGTCCCAAGTTGAAGCAACTTCAACAGCAGAATGGTGGGATGGTGACGACCTACGATGGGCGTTTGAAGGGAATTCTTTATCAACTTGCAAAGAAACATTTTCGCACGTCAACGAGTTCCTCCGCTCGATGCGTTATCGTCAGGACGGGCCATCAATCTGAAGCGCCCTATAATTTTCTTTCCTACAATCTTTGTGCACAAGCGGCATAAGATACTAGTGACGATGAGCTTAGAGTAAGCGAAGTAGGGAAGTGTCTTATGAGAAGCAGGCAAAAACATGTTAGAGCCACAAACACAAACATATTCATCTAAAACAATACTGCTCATGGCAACGAAGAACTTTCAAACCAGTTAAACACGTTTGCTTTCAGAGGGAGATATTGTGATGTATGAAAATAAAAATGATCAGGCAAAGGCCATCATAATATTTGTCAAAAGCATTCGGCAAATATGCCTAAATTTAAGGTAACACGCTGGAGGAAGTGCACAATAGAACGACACAATCTCCAAAGGCGGAAATAACTCGAACGCTGGCTGGATCATCGATTCAACCTTCAACGTAACACAAAAAAAGGCGAAGAAAGTTCTGGCAGATGCACCCCATTAAAGACATACTAGGGTGTTTATTAAGTTTTGCGGGTCGATACTAGAGGGCGCTGCCACGAGCCTATTTTTTTGGTATATTGGTACATTCTTCATATGAAGGTGTGTGAACTTTTATTTCAATCGGTCGCTTATTATTCTTTTTACAAGCCATTTAGTATCAACGT
The DNA here is from genome assembly GCF_943734635.1 of Anopheles cruzii. NCBI lineage: Eukaryota > Metazoa > Arthropoda > Insecta > Diptera > Culicidae > Anopheles > Anopheles cruzii. Next base: position 52,424,378 of record NC_069145.1, read on the forward strand.
GTCACAGTATTTTTTATAATGGAAAATGTCAAGTATCGTGCAGTGAATGAATTTTTATTTTTCGCAGGGTTGTAACAGCAAAGGAAATTTAAGGACGTATGTCGAAAGTGTATAAGGACTCTTCGCCTTCAATTAGAAAATAAAAAGGGGGGTTTCTGAATTTAAACGTGATCGTACCAGCTTTCAAGACGATGAACTCTTAAAATCGTAAAAAATACAGGATATCGTATTGTAAAATCATCAAATCACTGAAAGAGATTTAGTATAAGGCCTAGCCATCTCATTGAATAGTATAACCCATATTTTGACTGAGGTTTTGGGTTTCAGAAAGCTGTTTGCAAAATGGGTTCGCTAAAAATGGGACAAAAACGCATTCGAATGCAACTTTCTTGACAACATTTAGAGTGTTTTCGGTAGGATAAAGTGGATTGCATTGAATCATCACTGTGGATGAGACTTGGGTCTATCGCTATGATCCTGAATCAAAACAAGAGGCTAAAGAGGGGTATGAACCTGGTTCTTCGGCTCCGACACGAGTTCGTGTCCAGAAATCACCCAAAAAGGTGTTAGCATAAGTTTTGAGGGATGCGAATAGAATTTTGTTGGCGGATTATTTGCAAACTGGTAAAACAATAAATTTCGATTATTATTGTAACCTATTAGACCAACTGAAAGAGAAAATTCGTTAAAAAAGACCTGGTTTGAAGAAGGGAAACATCCTTTTTCATCTGGGCAATGCACCCTGTCACAAGAGCATTTTGAAAATGGCAAAAATCCATGAATTAAAGTTCAAATTATTGGAGTATCCACCGTATTCACCAGATTTGGCCTCTAGCGACCTGAAAAACTCGTGCACAGAAGCGTTTTCCATGAAACGATGACGTCATAACAGCTGCGGAAGCATGTTTTGAAGGCGTTTCAGTTTTTCACTTCAAGGATGGAATTTATAAATAGGAGTCTCATTGAAACAAGTGTATTGATGTTCAGGGAGACCATACCGAATAATAATGTGTTGAAACACACATTATTATTCGGTACCATAAAAATCGACCCGCAAAACTTAACAAGCAACCTAGTACTCATCCAATGTAAGCCCCAAAACACGGGGTCGCACACGGGGTCACAGGGTGTTTCGCCTTTGTTACGTTTACGGGTGCCTTAAATGTGTCCATTCGTCCATCAATTCCCGCGGGTGTCTCCATGTCGCGCCGCGGCTACTCGCTGAAGGTTACGCTCAACAACATCATACACGTCGTCGGGAACCGTGGCCATCGGCAAGAGCACAGACCAGCCAGGGGTTGTGGTAGCTTGTTTGTGTTGGTGGTGGCCGTGCGCCCGTAAAGATAGTTTGGTGTGATGGCCATCAAACTGAATTACTTTTGGTTTTGGCCGCCACGGAACATACGCAACCCTCCGTGGCCTGGCAACGGGGCTACGCAAACAACCGGCAGGCAGAGCAAGGTAATACACCAATACGAACGCAACTGCAACTATGCTGCTGCCCCTTTCGTCGTCGTCGTCGTCGTCGTGCAGATGATAAACAAAATTATTCATGCATTCTATCGTTTCGAAGGCCTTTCTTGGTTGGCCGGCCATTAGTGTTCGGTTCGGTTTTCTTTCTTTTCATCCCACCACACACACACCACACACAGCATGTTCCCAGGAACGTGTGTTGTTTTGCGGAAAGGTTTAGAGTTTCTTTGCTACGAAATTTCATGTTGTTGTTGTTGTTGGACGGTTCTAAGCACTATGCTCGCGTCCGGAACGTCCGTCCGTGAGGGTTCCTAGGAAACCATCCGGCGCGACACAGACATCAATGGCAAAACAGACACAAACCGGTGTAAAGTGGATGGAGTTTGAACATTCGAGTCGAAAAAAAAGTGGAAGATTACTGCTCAAGTGCACATTTCAAAAACAAACTACAAGTCAAAAGGAATTGTACCTAGAATATAATTATTTAAAATAAACTCAAGAACCAGAACTGGGGAATAAAAATCTGGTCTAAACCGTTACAGAACGTTACAATTTGCGCCAGGCATAGGCAAATGATTCTGAACTAAAACCTTCTTAAAAACATTTCCAGCCAAACAACCAGGAAGCGGACAACGGCCCGCAAACACGGCACCCCTCTCTCTCCCTTAACCCCGGGGGCCGTCGGTCGGTCCGACCAAAACACAGTGTTTCTGGTTGCATACCTTCCCCGACAGGTGTGTGTTTGTGTCGGGCAGAACTTTTTGGTTTTTTATTTTCTATTTTTATTCTCAACTTCTGTTGTGCGTGTCCCTAATTGCCGCCTTTCCACTCCACGCCGCGAAAACCCCCGCGCCTCGTACCCGCGAACCGGTTTGTTTGGGAAGTTTGGCGAACCAAAATATTTGAGACGCAATAGTCTTCACCGGACGGTCCCGGATCGCTGAAGTGACGACCGCAAAAGGGACACGGCGGCGTTTGGGCCGTTTGGGCAAAAAAGATTCCCCACACGATTGTTGCGCGTTGCTGCTATCTCCGCCGGAGCGTGACGTGCCTGGAAGGCCTACACGATCGCTACCTTGCCGTTGAATGCGTACTGGACATGCATCTTGATCACAGGCGCGCCAACGCATCATCTGCATACTTCCCGCAACATCGGCAACTCTTTCTTGATCCAAAGTTCTTTTCAGCGATCAATTCAACAGTGCTTTGTCCAGAGGGCATAGTTTTTTTTTCTTATGTATTAAAGAGACTTTGAGCTGTAATAGCCTAACATTCGTCTCTTTTTAATTTTAATTTAATTCAAATACCAGTTGTCAATCAGGGTTCCTGGATGTTTCAAGCCCTGGCCTTTCCGAGAGACGTAAACTGGTAGGGGGTTTTGAAGTACAAGAAGCCCCGACTCTGAGGGAGTCGGCAACTATGGGACGTTGCCAAGGGCTCGCAAAGAAAAGTGACTCGTTCAAGAAGTAACTGAAAAGGAGCCCCAACTCTGAGGGAGTTGGCGACTGTGGGTTGTCGGCAAGGGCTCGCAAAGAAGTGACTCTGTTCCCGGAGAGGACCTTCCGACTCGAAATCGAAAGTCCAATCGTTCCCAGAGCACGGAGAGCAAAGTTACAAAAACCCTTCAACCTCCAACGCTACACTTCGTTCACTATATTTCCACGAATCTGGAAAACAATTCCAATAATCCATTATCTGCTCCTCTGCATTCAGAGATCGGTTTCGACGGACGCATTCCAAGGACGCCCCATTGAACAACCAAAATTTAGTAGCCTCCAAAATAAAAAAGAAACGACACCATTATATTTCATTTTTTCATCAAATTTATGCTGATTTTTATTACTATATATTATATGTACGATTTAATTATTTTCAAATGTATTTTTCCAGCTGTGTTCATCATCATTTTTCCATCATTTGGGGTATTTTAGTTTTATCGATAATCTCTGTACAAATAGTTTGCAATAATAGCAATCATAGTCATTTAATGTGTAATTATATGCATATATTCATATTTTCATATACGTATTTATATATTGGGTATTGCGGATGTTTGTATTTTTTGTGTTAATTCTTTTTTTTCATTCCATTTTCTCATGCTCGGTATATAGTTATATATATATATATAAGGATATATTTCATGTAGTGTCGGATTCTCCTTTCTTCCTGCTTTCTGTTTGTTTGTTTTCAGATTATACTGATTTTACTTTACTAAACCGAAGAAAAAAACTATTTCTAAAATAAAAGGCAAAAAATGAAGTACAGGAAATTACTACTTCCGTGTTCTTACTATGAAGAAAAAACTTAAAAATTAACCACTCAAGTTTTTTTTTTCAATTGTTTTCTTTTATCATGATGATAATCTTCCGTTACTCATGTTTCCTTTCTCGTTTGTAAGGATGCTCTTCTGGTCTTCTCAGGGGTCTGGGGTTTACGAAATCGTTCGTTTGCCTCTACTGATCACTCACGGTTGCCACTTTGTGAGCAATACCTTGTCTTGTCTGTGTAGTTAATGAAAAATCGTGTTCTACCAATCTCTAGGGCTTCGTTGAACCCCCTTCGCTTGCCTTCTGGTCGATGGATCTCCGGCATGTTTATGACACATTTTTGTTTAACTTTTGCAGACAACGTTCTGTTGGGCCGACTGGCAATGGTTAATTGAATTGTTCTGTGCTATTTATTTGTAGTAAATTTTTCAAATACATCTTCAAATTACGATCTCAAACAAACCACAAATCAATTGAAAGGATGATAATGATGCACTACGAACGAGGTCGTTACGAACACAATCGGACGGTACGGTCGGTACGGAGGACGGTACGAACACAATCGTTTGTAATTGCATGGTCAAAAATCACTAAGAGATGCTTTGTTATTTGTATTCACATTCCTAACTGGAGGTAATGTAATACAGTGCTCATCACGCAAGTTAGTGAGCACGAGTTTTTTTTGTGTTTTCGATAGTGTTTCCACGTACTGTTAGAAATTCATCTGGACATATTAAAGGACGATGTTCTGCGCCATATGTACACATGTCAAAAAGACCGTATCGCCCAACGGTCGTCGTGTAACTAACGATCATCTATCACTGGTCAAGGAATGGTGGAATAGATATTTATTGTTAATACAGGGCCCTCATGGGTTACACGTTTATTTTTTTTACGGTTCGGTATCTTTTTACATTTCTGATTTTAAAAGTATGAAATAGATTTACGCGATGCATTGCACCCATTGAATGAAAAGACTCTTTAAATTGCGGAGTATCCAGGGTTATGGTTTCGTAAATGTATTTCAAACATAAATGAAGTCAATCTGAAGTCTGTATGCACTTTTTGCGGCAACCTACGTACCGTGTGTAACATGAATGCAGTGCACCTAAGGTTGTCGTTTGTTCGGCACTACACCTCGCTGTTCGTTTGTGCTGTTTTGAGTAACCGCAAAACTCCTTCTCTAACAATGTTTTTTGCAGAAACACTTACTTTGTCTTAGGTGATATTTTAAAATTTCTGTTTCAGTTAGATAAAATTCAACCCTATTCCAGATCAGTAGTTATCTTTTTCCGTGACTTTTCTTAGGTTAATAGATGCTCATCAAATGTTCATAGAAATGGAGTAGAGATGACTTTCATTTTTGTATTTTACTCGTGTCCGCACCTGTCCCGATCCGCGAAAGACTATTCAAAATAGTTTAGTGGCCACAGTTGCAATTGCGTAAGTCTGGGATTAGTAACAACAAGTAAATGATCATAGTTTTCCGGTATTAGTACCTGAGCCAACGCGAACAGAGGTGAGTACGTTAAAATTGCAGCAGAATAAACACCAGTGCATATTTTCTGGGGTGTGGTTTGTAATATTCCCTTGTCCTATTCTTGCGAAGTACCACAATATTTGTATACAATTAGTAAACCTTTTGTCCGACACTGTAGTTTTCAAAATCTGTCGGTTTCCGTAGGGTGTAAGTGTTTTCCTTTCATTCTTTTGAAATCTCGTCGAGGGTACGAACAAGTTTTGTTCAATGCGTTCTCAGTCCTGGTGTTGATGGTTTTAAGCATGATGGTCGCTCGATTTTTCTATACATACCACACACGCGTAACAACTGCACCTAACCACGGATTTCATCCAGCTACTCTTTGAGACGTTGTGTTTCAGAAATGAATAATAGATGCACCCTACAGGCGAGTGTGTGGTCTTTTTAACAACAGTTGCAAAAAAACAGTGGATTTGGAATATTACAAAATTTACATTACGTATATAAATGCTTAAACAATGTTTCCATTTCCATTTCCTAGTCCCCTCTTACTGTCCAATCTTGGCCACACTGCGTAACCAGCGAGAGATAATATCTAAACGGACTCAAAAATCGCAATCGTATGCGAATAGCGTTAGTTACACGTTTGACGGCTTTATTCTTACGCTTTTGTACAAGTCGGCTTTAATTCCATTATCAGTTCGGTTTAACATAGTTAAGCCAGTTCGTCCTTAGCCTTGGCTTGCACACGCCTTTAACGTTTGTTACTGATTCTTTATCGTTTTGTATTTTTTTTTATAAAAGAAAAACAATACTGCGACACTCGATCTTATGCGTTCTAAGAGATCAATTTCAAATTGGGCAAACACTAAACGGTTCGCGTAGATAGTACACAAGCTGACGCTCTTTTCCTCACACCTATACCTTGGTAATATTTTTTTCCCTAATGGTTCGTGTGGGTTCATAACGCATTATCCAATATACTTCGTAAAGATAGGTGGGCGCGAGCGAATTAGGGATTACTTTTTTGGTCGCTTCATATGCTAAAAAAAAACTTCCCAACAAAAACGTGAGAAATCCACTCAGTCAAATAGAATATTGAAGAGAGTGTTCTATATGTTTCATTGTCGCGTTTATTGTTTCGTTTGGTGGTGAAGATGAAGAAGAGTTTTGGATGTTGTCACGGAAAATGATATCTCGGTTAGAATACGCGCTTTGCTCACTTTTGCCCAGTTCGAAATTGAGCCACAGTTGGGTGATTTCACAATAATGCTTGCTTTCTCGCCTCACTTACCTCCTGCGCAAAGCCTTTTAAAATATGATGTTTTCGCATTTTTTACATTTTTATGCACATAACTATACAGTTGGTTTCTTACTTCTTGGCGGCAGTTCATTTGTAAGAGTTAGTTAAAAAGGTAGGGGGTTTCTTCTACGCTCCCGTCCGTTCTTCGCTGCGGCTCTTTCGCTAGTTTGCATATCGATTTGATGTCTTCTTTACACTAATCCTTCACAAGCGTATTTGTTGTTCTTAGCTATTTGTTCTTCAACCTGTGTGAAGGTTAGCTGTTGCATTGTAATACTTCGGAGGTCTGGTCTTTGCATCATACAATTGTTGTTTCATTAATAATATAGGATCAAACCACTAAAACGCAATAGCAAAAATATACCTCCTGTTCCTTTTTGGGCGTTACGATCCGTTTCCTAAACCGTAACGTAAGAACAATGTACGCGATCAGGGGAGTTTCAGTTTTTGCGACATAATCAACCACCCGACCATTAGGTAATCGTTGGACACTTTGACGGTTTGTTTGTGTATATTATCTCATGTAAGTTGTTTGTGGGAGACTCTGAATTTTACGCGTCCGTTTCCATTTTGGTTTTACTTGCTTTGTCTTCGAATCACAGTTGTTTGCATCAATGTTGTTTCCGTTTGTTGTTTGTTTCCATATTGGTTTGTCTGGCTGTTGAGACGTTTTGATTCACTTACTTATCACGGCTTGGTTGTAATTTTAAAAATATATGTTTCTATACAAAACGTCGCCTTTAATTGGTTGTTTTTATTATTTGATGTTAGTGGTCTTAGTTTCATTAAAAATTTGTACATTTGCTAGATATCAGCCGAACCGGTACAGCACACACCCATGTCAATGTTTCTGTAATGAGGGGAATTCAAATATGTGCAGATGTTTTTCAAAAACGTAATTGATGAACAATTTTCATGTTCCTTTAGCCACGACCGACCAATTTCATTCAATAATCCATTGAAATTCGAGGGATCAAAAATTGATGGAATAGCCATGTTCACGAAAAAAAAGGAACGTTTGGGGTCTCTTTCAGTAAACTCAAGCTTGCGGTACATCGCCGATGGTGGGTCGATCGCCTTTTCTCGTCTCGAAGATAGGGCAGTGCCTTCGTTTCTCTATTTTGTGCGCACCACCCTAGAGCACGAGTTTCATGTCTAGGGTTCCACCTTTTAAGCAAAACATGCAAAAAAAAATCAGACAAAAATAAAGTCACACAAAACGGGTTAAACGACTTTCCGTTCACAACGCTCTGACTCACTGTGGCTTTCTCTTTTCTTCTCGGGCGCCGTTTATCTTTCTCTGTTCCGCCGTGCGTGCGTCGCGTTCCGAGTGTTTCCCAACCCGGCCGCCAAGAGTTACAACTTGCCATAAAAAACGAATGTAGAGAAACAGGCTTTCCGTCCCACAACTGGCGCAACCGCGAGCCGCAGAGGGCAAAACTGGCTCTGGCCGGGCTTGAAAGCTTGCTCGGGCCATTGAAAAAAAAATTAATGAAACCTGCGCACACGAGACAAACCCACACGTTCACACGCGCCGCGTCACGACATGAACCGGTTCGTGGGTGCGCGTAACTCTGCGCGGCGTAAGCTCTCAAGGTGCACGGCTTCCACAACCGTGGAGAAGCAATAAGAAGAAACTCGGATCGGATCGGATCGTTCGATCGAATCTCGATGCCTTGCCCCTGCTGCTGCACAACAACGACATAGAATCCGTTGCAATACGAAATGTAAAGATGGCTGGCAAACAAAAAAAGGATATTTGAGGAAATCCACAAAACAAATATCAAATTGCTGTAACCAGTTAAACCTCAAACGAATGTAACAGCACAAAGGTCTGTGTGGTTTGTCACTGAAGTTTAAATGAAAATATATGCAATGATCGATACTTTTTGCAAATAATAAATTCTGTTCCTGTGGACAGAACATGAATGAATAACATGAATAACAAAACTGAGCCCAACCATTACATAATGAAACATTGAAGACAGTACACGAAATGGGTTTACTGAAAACCTCGCAAACGGATGGGTTTTGCTTTTTGTCCCCGGTACGCCTATGAACTGAACTGTTGCGTGCTAATGTTGTTTTCTTTGACCAAACATTGCAAATACCACTTTTCTAAACATCCGGTTTTGTTGTCGCTACAATTTGCGCTTAATTTGCTTCAGTTACTGTCTAGAGTATTTGTACGTTGATGTGTAGTCTTATTGATTTCGTATTGTTCTGGGTTTCATCTTCCTTCCCTTCTCCTCGGTGGAAACAAATATTTGAAACAAACCGTTCTTGATGCCTTGCACATGATCGCACGAATGATCAACTTAAAACATTTTCGCCCTTGAGAAGCCATTCGGTCTTCTACAGGTTTTAGTTGAAATAAAAATAAGACTCGACTGGCACGATCGTGATACAGCTTTCTTTTTGGTGTCCAATCCAAGCTGTAACTCAAAAGATGCTCGATTGTTACTTATTCGGTTAGCAGCAAGTGATTCGATTCATGGAGAATACATTCTTTTCGCCTCTGGTTCATATTCCGGCCGCCCGTTGGGGGCAGCCTGGACGGACGGCAGTTGGCAATCAATTCGAAAAGGCAAACGCCACATTAAACAGCAAAACAGAACTGTAATACTGCGCAAATCAGAAACAAAAAAAAAGCATTTTCAAGACTAAAATGTAAACGTAAAACTATGACAACGTATAAACACATTGTACTCATAATTGGTTGAATTGTTACCAATTTTAATATCATATGCAAATGGAGTAGAAAAAAAATATAGCGAAAAAGTATGTATTCTCCACGGAACGGTCGCAACACTTCAAGATGCATTCAAGAAACGACAGCTTCCTTTGTGACGGTCTCATGTGCCACTTCCATCCACATCCGTGTGCCACTTTCATTTGTCTGTAAACTGTCCAACATTATTTCTACAACGATGACTTCCTTAAATATTTATGAATGTGATAGTATATCTTTTTACACAATCATAAAATATACCTCCGTTTGTAGCGTGCTGATCGTTAGTTCTTTTTACGATAAGGGTTTAGCAACTTTCACCAACTTTTTCAATATTTTTCAACATTTGTTTCCTGCGCACGCACCGCCGCACCGTACCCCACACGCTTCCTTCTATCAACATGTAACCCTTGCGCACATTTTATAACGATTTAAAAATATTTGCTTAAATCCATGTTGCACACAATTCGATCACAATCGATTAAGACTTCTTCTGATTGATTCCTGTTTTCATTTGTGCCATTACAGCGCTGCGCCACGCGTACTTGTCGTTTTGATGCTTCACATGCTTCGTGTGCTCAACTGGTTCCATGTTGTTCGATTCGTTTGTTAGTTCGATTTTTTTTGTTAGTATATTTTGCGTGTATTTTTGCCCTTTAGCGTTTATCTTTCTGTTTTTTTCTTTTCACATGTTTTCTTTTCATAGAAAATTAGTTTTAACCTGTTTTTGTTTCCATTTTGATCAGTGGTGGTATTTTCAGTGGCATCTTTTTCATCAGTGATGGTATTCTGATTTGCCTGCATCTGTTACTACGGTCAACAGTAAAAGGTGACTGATTTTGCCATTTTACGTTATTGTTTGTTACCGCCAGTTACTTGCTACCGAAACCACACGCTATAGCTTTGTACTTGATATATAAAAATATTTATTATCACATTCAAATATATTCGTTAAGCGCTCTGTGTGTGTGTAGATCATATTTCTTATTTCAACACTGTTCGCCACAACTCAAACATATAATCCTACACCTGTACTAGACCTTTTGAATCTGGGAGTTGAAAGCAATTTTGCTGCTTTCTAGTCCACGTTTGATTGTTTTGTTCCTAACTTATTAAATCACAACAACTGTCTGATCCGGCCTCATTTTCTTCACATTTTCTTCTAACGTTTCAGTTTCTCGCTTTTAGAGACAATATTGAAAAATTAGCTATTATCGAAAACGAAAAGGCCGTGACGGTTTTGAACATCGAAAACATCCAATTATTTAGATAACAAAGCATTTCAATTTCCAACTTGAAAACAGCATTCGCGTTATCCAGAAACATGGTAGTATTAGCAATGCATGTATTCATGGAATTTTCCAAACTCCGAAAAGAGTTTCATCATCAGGTAAAAATCACATTCTAATGTGACAACTCGAAATGGCATCAAAATACTCCGAAATCGTTCACCACGTTTTGTGTTTGTCCGGAATTAAAGTTACACCAAGTAAAAGGCAGCACTGAGTAACGACGACCTTCGTGATGGTCGACTCTCAATCATCCTAGAAGCAGATTATGCAAGCCAAGTAGCTTAACGAAGGATCATTTTGTCAAATGTTTGGTGTTTGTGATTTTCATAAATTGACTTGGATGGTTTGGTCTACACTAGGCTTGTGACACTGAGGAAAACACATGAAAGTGCTATAGCTATTATCTGTGCCACTTGCTAACGATAAAGCTATTCGCCTACGGGCAAGTTGAAGGGCGTTAAAATACAATGAACGATTCCGGAATACTTTGTATCGCCGGGGATGTACGTCACCAACTTGGGTGATGCGTTTTAAGAATTTAGTTAATATCTTTAAAGAGTTTGTCTGTATTTGGCACTTCCATCATACTCACAATCCAAATACAAATCCGAAAGAAACGAAAAAAAAAGTTGTTCTGTGTTATATGTTATTTACACCGTTTGAAGTATTGAACTTTCCCAGCCAGAAACCACCACTACCCCCGCCGTCCGACATCCTGCTGCGTGATAGTTGTATATACAAAAATGTAAAAAATTAGGAACCGTTCTTGCCTAACGTGTAACGCGAAAAGCTCACCCAGTTAGTGGAAATTCAGCGCAAACGGTTCGTAAAACAGCTGATGCTGAGAGGTGATGGCAGTAAATATTCAATTTCCAGTAAAGGGATGCTCTTTCTTCGAACATGCAGAGGCAAGTTCCGCTCTGGCTATACCAAGAGACTAGAGTCTGTGGTTGAAGTTGGCATCCAAGCCAGCTAAACAGAGGCCCCCCCTTCAGAAGTTGTGCTTTTCTTAGTTCATTTCCCAAACCCTGAAAAAATGGTAGTTGATCATGTTGTTTGATGACTTGGCTGATCACACTCGCTGGTGGTAGTGGGGATAGTACTTGCCAGCGAAACATTCCATTTTTACCTAATTGAGTGTTCATCGTGACTTCATCTGCAAGTCGCTATTATTTCTTCGTGTTTCTCACAAAACGCTTTCCACACACACTGTCCGTATAATTATCAACTCACTGGGCCTCGTCTTGGCCGCCCGTCTGGCATGAGGAACGACGGTCACAGTAATCTTATTCCCAGACTCTTATCATTCGCTTTCTCCTGCGCACGCACCATAATTGTCAAACATTTCCATACCTAACGTAAAAACCTATAGCAGAATTGGGGACATATTGTAGTTAAAGAAAACTGAACGAACGGCCGCAGTACAAGGGGAAGCTGCTGGACCTAAAACAGTTCAGCCGGAAGGAGCTTCCAGGTCTCCAACAGGAAGTAATCTTCTCATACTGTGGAATTCTGTCAGAAGTACGGCCATGTGTTCGCGGCTACTTAGTGACGTTGTTGCGGTTAAACCCGGGCCGAGATGGGGGGCTGTTGACGCGCCTGGGCCATTTTTTCTCACACATCTCTCAGAGGACCAACCAACACACCATTGTGCCGCGCTCACGCCACCGAGAACGTGACGCTGTGTAGATCTTCCCTTAGCACCGATCATCCGCCAGCGAGTTCCGCCGAGCGAGTATTGCTGCAAAACAACTCACTCTACGCAAACTGTGCGCCTCGCACTCTGTTCCATCAGTTCACAGACGTCCTCAATAAAAATCACCCGACGCGCACTCCCCTTATCTAATCAATGCTCTAGCCTCTCTAAATCTCGCACCCTCCAAAGCAAGGGCCGTCTCGCACCGCCATTTACGTCATGGTTTTTATATGGCTGTTGTTCCGACGAGAAAAACTACGCTCTCCCCGTTGGACGAGGTCTGAACTGCGTAGTTGCGTTTCAGAACTACCGATTTAACCCTACGCCAGGAGGAGATGAAGCTACGTCGGCCCTGGGGTGGAAGCTGGTGAGAAAATGCTGTTGCTACGGCGAGGGGTACGATGGCCAGAAGCGATTTGGGCGCATTTCGGAGTTCGTCCGATGGCGTTTGACCACACAATCGCGGGGTTAGAGAGTAGTCGTCAGTTCTCCTGCGGTTGCATGTGTTGGTCGCCAGTCATCAGAACCGGGGGGCTACGTGACTCAGCGCTCGCATGTCGGCGCCTCCAACTGAATATGCGGTGCGTGGCATACGACGACTAGGTAAAGACAAGCTCTGACAAGAGGTGACGTGTTCACTAGCGATTCGCGTGCCTCAGAAAGGCCTGCACTGAGACAGTACGCAATAAAACCCAAGATTGGCGCACCTCAAAGAGATCGCCATGTGGTTATCGCCATCAACCAAAAAACACTTAACGATCATCCGATCGTTGGAATGGAGCTACTAATAGCTCTACGATCGCCATGGCCCACATTATCTACCTTCACAGATCGATCTACTCGATCGATGGTGCATGGTAAAATGGTGAATGTGCCCTGACTATCGGCATCTTCAATCTGGAAACCACGAATACTTCACTACTCTTAGCAACAGCAAAAGTTTGTGAAAATTTCTCCCCGTAAGCAGAATGCGGTTGATTTACCTCAACATTCAAAACTTTCAGAATCAGCCTAACCTGAGCCTCTACGCTATCGGCAGCTATAAATGGCGTGATGAAATGGCCAAACGAAGCGCCAATCATTCATGCGCGTTCCAACGGCAAGATCATCGCAGCCGCGAGCCGGGTGTTATCATTTCTCTTCCTTTTTTTGCCATTACAGGACGTCCTTAACGCAAAAAATACATGCTGTCCTCCTGATTTCTGTCCACCAAATGGTTTTTCGGGTAGTCTTGTAAAAACCTTCTTACAATTTGCGTGTATTCGGATCCATTTTGAATTTGCTACAACAGTGAATACAGAGAAGAAACTAAATTAGCACAATCATGAGTTCAGAGGCGTGCCAGATCGTGACACAACACGACCACAACGTGAAAACTTTGTGGCCGGGGTCTCGTATGATCGGCTACGCTAAAATTCGATGAGGCGGACAAAGCTAGAAACACGACGACGACATTGACGCAACGAATGGAGGAAAAGAACGCGGAGCGAGCGACGGACGGAATGATCCAAACGAACAAAATAAAAAGAGGGACGACGTTTGTTTAATGTTTTATGCAATTGTAGATCTTATTCCTTTTTTGTTTGATTCGAAAATTGTTACAGGAAAATAATTATAAGCAAATATATGTATATATAAGATTTATAAACACTCGCGATTCTTTCGCACATTTACTCTCTCTCTCTCTCGCACTCTTTCTCCGCCTGACTTTCTCTCTCTCTGTGTACCATTTTCTTTCTCTCGTCATGTATCTTCCGCTAATGCCTATTGCCATTTCTCACTATCTGCCTCTCTTCTAACCTCTGAAACACGCTTTGTCTCTCTATAGCACTCTTACTTCCCGCAAAAAAGGGAAGGGAATCGGTTGGATGTTAATAACCATTACGAACAGAGAAGAAAATAAGCTTAAAAAAATACCCTAATTCACTCGCTTTTTCCTTATCATTCGTGTCACATACCCGCTCTCTTTCTTTCTCTCTACCTCTCTCCCTTTCTCGCTATCACGCTATCATCACTCGCTTCACGTTCATTCCACACATTCCACGCTGTTGCAACTGCATTTCTGCTTGGTGCAGCAAGTGCCAAGAGGATCGACTTTTGCTAGAAGAGCAGCAGTCGAGAGAAAGAAAAAGTAAGACAAAGGAAATGAACAGAACAGAAATCTGGCGTTCTGGATCGTCGATCGTGTGTATCAATTGATCATCGTGTTTCGTGTTTCGTGTTCTCGTGTGTTCTCGTGGCCCCGCCGTATTCTCCTCCTCTCGTCGCTCACGGAGCTGCTGTTCCCGCATTCGTTTTCATCACTCGCGGCCGCGTTTCTTCTGCAACATCCAACATCACACACTGATGCGATTGCATTGCATAGTGTTGGTGTTGTGTGAAGATCGTATAAAAAATTATCATAGAAAATAAAGTGTCTCGCAGCAGAAAAGGCAACGGAACGTTTTTCCATCCAGTGTATCCTATTCTCCGCTCTCTGGCTCTAACTGTTTTGTTGGATCGTTTTTTTTTTTGACTTGTCTTGTTTCCATCGGCCTCCTCGTCCTCCTCCTGTCGCACTTCCCGCTTCTCACTTCCTTATCTAAGTTCTTACTGTCCTATGATCTAAACAGTCAAGCAAGAGCGACAAATCACACACACGCGCGTGTTCAGCGTCGTGTGTTGGCTCCTTTCGCCTATCTGGTATGCTTTAATGCATACACACCTCTCGATCGTTCGCCTCGATTCGTCTACCTCTAAGAACCTCGAAAATGCCACCCAGCGTCCATTGTACTTCACATGACATGATGTTTGCTGCTACGTTCCTCTTTACAGTTTGCGCTCTTCACGTTTTCTTGGTTTTACTACTGGTATTATAAGCCGTTTGTGTTGAAATAAGTATTGATCACAATTGAAATGCGTCTCGCCACGTTCATTGCCGGGCCATTCATCGATCTCCCCCCCCCCTTCGGCGATCCCATCCCATCATCCCAGTCGATCCCTTCTCTATCACACTTCCAACGACCTCTGTGTTTCTGCTGCTCGTCGTAACATTTTGTTTCATGGCGTGCTGTGGTTCATCAAGATCACCGCGCTAAATATCACCCATCTCGTCGTCTCCTTTCTCCTTCTTTTAACGCTCTCTCTTTCTCTCCCGCCGTTTTGTCTTTCTCTGCGCGTAAGTTTGAAAACAAAAAAATGATGTTACTTTTACCATAGCCTAGTTTTGCACTGTGTGGGTTACATTATTCGATTATAGGTACCAGCATCACATCCTTTTATCCTTCCTTCTCCTCTCTCGACAATGTTCAAAATGTTTCTTCTCCCTTCCGCCGTCCCCCCATCGTTGGTTGTACTTCCGCTTGTACTCTTCTTCCCCCCGCTTCCTCGTAGGAACTCTTGCTTTCGTTAATTCCATTTTTCTTCAGTGGCCGCCGCCGGGCTTCTGCTGTCCCCGCGCGTCCTCCATTCCACGTCGCCAGCAGCAACCAATAAAAGAAGCTCGCGGTGAGATCAAGAGCTTGGAGAACACACAACACGTCGTCGCGCTGCTCTGCTAGAAGGAAACGTCGCTGCTTGGGGGGGAACAAAGCCCCTCACGGAGGACACAAGCGAATTAGAAACACTCCGAATTTCGACACACACCCTCCTGTCGGGGGGAGGAAGTAGATTTTTAATTCGTTCATTCTCGCGGCGGCGGACCAGCACGCCAATCCCCTTCACTTCTCTGACGCCAAAGAGTGTCCCCCCCGTTTTCGCGGGATGATAAGAGATCAATTTGCTTCCGGCCGGGGCCAACGGCGTATCCTTTATCGCACGGGGTTGTGGCCTTCGAAAATGTACATCTGGTTGTTGTTGTTGGTGGTGTGTTGGGTGATCGATGTTTGATCGACCGAACGGGGGAATAGTCAGACGGGATCACACTTGCTCGCTCCATCTCTCTCTCTCCATGCCCCTTCTTCGTCGCGTTGTTGTGCTTTGCTTAACATTGGGTTCGCACCTTGTTGTTGACGAACTGGTTGTCCCAGTGGAAGTATTGTTGCGGCTGGTGAACGGTGGCCGCCGATGGGTAGAAGTTGTTGCCGTGCTGCGGTTGCTGCTGCTGCTGCTGCTGGTATCTGGCCAGGTGCTGGTAGTTCAAGTATCCGGCGTTGGCGGCAGCACCGTACGGAGGGCTCAGGGGAGGACTAGTTTGTCCGCTCGAGGACGAGCTCATGCTGTTGCTGTGACGCTGCTTAGCGTAATGATGGTGGTGGTGGTTGTTGTTCGATTGGTTGTGATTGTACTTGTTGTTATGGTGCTGCTGTTGCTGCGGATGGTGCTGCGATTTGCCATTGGAGCTGGCACTAGTATGCTCCAGATAGTCGGCCATCGCGGCACCGTTGCTGCTGCTGCTACTACCGTTACCGCTGTCCACCGACGACAGGGACAGATCGAGCCGGCCGACGCGCTCCATGATGAACTCATCGCAGGGACTCATGCCGGTGCTGCTTCCGGTCGAGTCGAGATCGGACGACGGGCTGGCCCGGCTCTGCGCGATATCGTACAGCACGCAGATCGTCCCGTTCTCACCGATCCGGTACGAAACCTCGTCCGGGTCGATCCAGACGGTCAGCTCGAGCGGGAGCAGCTTCCGCAGGATGACGGCATTCAGGCCGACGGCGTGGCCCGCCTTCTCGATGATCGGATCCATCTTCCCGTTGATGCGCAGACACCGGAACCCGGACCCCTTGTTCGGGACCTCCGGGTACCAGTGGCGCTGGAAGTGGCGCGTCAGGATCTGCTCCAGCGAACCCTTGAAGTGCTGCAGCTGGTTCTCCGACAGCTGGTTGGCCTTTCGCACCCGCAGCAAATTCATCAGAAAGTCTGCCGCCGAATTCACCTCTATTCTCATGGTCGCGGAAGGAAGGATTACCGTTACCGTCGTGTGAGTGTCACTGGTCTATTACGGTGGTGATGCTGGGTATTGTTGTTGTTGAGGAACCTTGGTGTTTGGTGGCGGCTCTGTCGACGGGTCTTCGATCGATGACGTCGTTGCTGCTGTTTCGCCTCGTGTACCGTGCGAACAACATTCACAGCAGATTAGCAGCGAAGAGATCGCAGCAGCAGCGGCGAGTGTTGTTGCGTAGCAGCAAAATACACAGCTTCCTTGTCTGTTTTACAGCGCGCACACACACACAGACGATGATCGAGGAACACACAAAACGCGGAAAGAAGACGCGTGGACAGAGCGCGCGCGCACACACTCACGGAACCGGATGTATTTGGTGCGTTTTCGGTGCGCTATTTTATGTATTTGTTCGACGAGCTGCGTGCGGGGATCGAACCACTTTGGTAACGGACGAACAAAAAAGGCTGACGCACGGTTGAGAAATTGACGATACAAAAAACAATTCGATATCACACTCGCTCACACGCACACTCATTGATGATTTTTTTTTTCGAAGAAGATTTCACTGCATGGAACTAAAAAAAGAGAACAATTGGCAAACAATTTATTAAGGACCCCCGTGCACGATTCGCTGCTGCTGTTAATGGCCCAAAATTCGAGAGTTTAACAGCACTAGAAACAAGGAACGCGAAAATAGGCGAATTTCGCGAAGGACGACTTCTCTGTCGATTCGAACGAACTTCGCACTCATCAGCTACTCATACGTATGCTACACACGTTTGCCAACGCGCACAAACACAGAGCCAACTTTGTCACTTTTTATCTCTGCTACGTATGCATGTGTGCGGTGCGCGTTACTTATGTATGCGTGCGAGCCACGAAACCTTTGTGTGTGGCAGATTTTTTTTCTGCAGGCTATTTTCCTTCCCGTGTGGCCTCCTCCCTCCTCCTCTATTATGTTGTTACACACACACACACACACAAACATACAGGTAAGGGTCGTTCACGAACACACTGTGCGAGGCGCGATTTCAAAGATGGTTGCCTGTTTGTGGCTTCCTTTATGGGGCTTGTAATTTGTGAATTTCTCTTGCCACTCCGTTCGAAGTCGAAGAAAAGGTACAAAGGAAGCTTTTTGCACGGCCTACCTAGGAGAGATCAGCGAAAAATCACAAACACAACCGTACTCCGTGTGGCTCATTGTTATTCCGTGTGGCGCAGCAGCAATGTGTAATGGCGGCGGACGATGACGACAATAGATGATTGTTTCACGATAGCAAAAATACGTTGCAAACGAGACACGCCACACACCACTACGTGTGGGTTGGTAGTTGTGTGGTCGTTGTTTGGTAGCGTAGCTTTTCCAGCAGCTGCTGACTATTTTTCGCTAGAAATCTACAAGGTAATTTCGAACTGATCTCACAAGCGCTCGCCACTCGATGTTGAAAAAGAGCATTACGGCCTTCTATTGCTTTGCTCTTGGGAGGGGTAAAACTTAAAATTAACACCACGCCATATTTTGCGACTCAAGTGGTTTTTTCTCCAAAAACTCTAACCTCGTTTATAGCACGAAGAAAAAAATGAGCACGGGGTGTCCTAAAGAGCGCATTCAACTTTAGCTCTTTTCACTCACGTTCACACGAAAAAAACGCACCGTCTCACTCGTTCCCACATCCGCCCTTCTCCTGCACACACAATGCTCGTTCCGCGCTGAACGCAACAACGTGAAAAACGCAACAACGTCCGTTTGAACTATTGTTTGTTGAAATAACCCTTTAGTTTCAGTACTTTCTACTAGAAAAATAAAAACCTCACTTTTGAACCTAACCTAACTAACCCGAAGTCGACATACAATACATACATACTTACGAAGGGGACCCGAAGTCTAAACATTACTTACGAAGGGGACCCGAAGTCTAAACATTACTTACGAAGGGGACACGAAGCAAAAGTTACTTACGAACGGGAAAAGGATAGCCTGACGCTAGAGCGAGATAGTCGATGTGTTTTCTTTTTTTCTTGTTTTCTTGTTAATTTACGAAAATTCCGAAAAAAGCCGAGTCAACCTACGACAATCCCGAAAAAAGCCGAGTCAACCTACGACAATCCCGAAGGTAACTCACAATTCATCTGGCACTCCTCGTTCCTACCCCCTCGGGCCCACAAGCTCGCACTTCCGAGGAATCCGTGTGGTGTCGTTTCATTCGCTCCTTCGCACATGTTTGTTCCTTTCTCGCTTTTTTTGAATCGTAGCGGGCAAAGTAACTCACAATTCATCCGGCACTCGATTTTTTCCTAACGCACTGTGGGGAATTTGTATCACATAGATGCCCATATTTTAAATGTTTTAATCTAATGCCTTATGAATGTAAAAAATGGTATGAAATGATCGATGGGCTTAACCCATTGCGTTTGTGGGAAGTTTTAACCAATTAATTTCTACCATCCAAATTATTACCCCTGAACTATTATTGCAACGTTTGATAGAGTACTAATTAGCCTTTTTCCATCCAAACTTAAAGCGATATTATCTACTTGATTAAATACATGATCAATCGCGATATCGTCGTTAATGTTTTCCTCCATGATAAAGAAATCTTTTACAAAAATAGTAACATTAATAGTAAAATAGTAAAATAGTAATAGTATTTTGTTGGGATTTATTTTTGTCTTTTCAAAAATACCTTCATAATGCTTTTCTTGTAGAAGACTTAGTCGTTATTGATTAAAAACTCGAGAAATCCATTTTCGGAATCCTTTTTTGATCTCAGTTTTTCACCACTCAGGAAATTTTGTAGTGCACGAAAAAGGTGTCAATCGCTTAGTGCAAGGTCCGGACTATACGGTGGATGCATTAAAACATCCCAAACAAACTCCCGGACTTTCTGGTGAGTCACTAAAGACGTGCGTGACATTTCGTTTTCCTGATGGAACACAACACCGCTTCTGTTGGCCGATTCTGGTCGTTTCTGGTCAATTGCTAGCTTCGAACGGTGCAGTAATTGACAGTAGAGATCTGAATTTTGTGTTTGGCTACACGAAAGCAACTCATAATACACGATTCCTCTCAAGTCCCACCATAAACCCAGGAGAACCTTACGGACCGTAAGTCCTGGTTTGACTACCCTGTAAGCTGCTTCACCACGCATAGATCACAATTATTTCCACACAATATTGTCGTAAGTGACCCATTTATCATCCCCAGTACCGAAATGGGTCGATTTCATTCCGTTTGGCCAAAACTGCGCAGATGGCCATTCGATCCATCACGTTTTTTATGTTTTTTTGTGTTTCACCCAAACATCGAGCTTCATTGTGAATCCAGCTTTGCGCAAATGGCTTAAAACTGCCGGATGGTTAATCTTTAGCTCCTGGCCGATGCTCTGACTACTAACATGCCGACCAATTTTGATTATTTCTGTGATTTTATCGACATTTTCGATGACGTGTCTGCCTAGGCTTTAACATAAAAAATAACTGAAACGTGTCAAAGAAACCAAAATTTCAATCAACTAGCTGTTAGAGTATCGGCACCATGAAAACCATGCGAAATTTCAGCGGCCTAGCTTGAATTTTCACCTTTATCGGACAAAAACTGTAAAATATACCGAATTTTCTATGCGTTGACCTCCATTGTTAACACCCTGTAACTCACAAACGAATAGAATAAACAATAAACAGTGAAAGCATTTTTTTTAGTTGAAAGTATCAGCTTTTAAAACGAGCCCAAACTTGAAGCTGTACGATCGATACTTCACGAGATATCGATCACAAAAGGCAGCTGTTGTGAAAAACGTCGATTACTTTTTCCCCAACCTGATATAAAACGTACAAAAAATTGTGACGTGAAATCGATCAGCTTGTGTCAAAAGTTTTGTGCCTCAGCGGACCGCTCGCTTACATTAGGTTGGCTAAAAATAAGTCCATTATGCTTACGAGAATTTTCAAACTTAAGGTGTTTACGATCGACGGATTTGCGTCAAACATGTACCGATTTGTTGAAAAGTCCGTTTTAAAGAAAGCTTTATAATGCATCTCTTATAGATGTCTTATTGACGAAAAACTCGACCAATCTACTAGGCTGCTCATTAAATTCGGAGCCTCGATAACAGAGGGCTACGATACGATAACTGCTACGAGTCTAATTTTTTTTTGTCATATTGGTACACTATCCAAATGAACGTATGGAAAGTTTCATCTCAATCGGTCACTTACTTTTTTTTTACAAGCCTTTTAGTATCGACAGTATTTTTGTCACGTCACAGTATTCCTTAGAGCTGCTATGACGTCATCATTTGATGAAACCCACTTTCCGCGCAGGATTGTTTTTAGGTTTGAAAACAGATGGAAGTCGCTTAGGGCCAAATCTGATGAATAGGGTGGATACTCCAACAATTTGAACTTTAATTCATGGATTTTTGCCATTTGTTGCACTGGGTGCATTGTTCCATTTTTAGCGAATGCGGCACCCATTGTGCAAACATTTTTTAAGAACCCAAAACTTCAGTCAAAATACTGGTTATACTGCTCAATGAGATGGCTAGGCCTTGTATTAAATCTCTTTCAGTGGTTCGACGATTTTTGAAAACGATATCCTGTATTTTTTCTACGATTTGAGGTGTTGTGCCTTTTTTTCACGTTTTTGACATGGTTCGTCTTAAAGGCTACTACGACCATGTTTAAACTCAGAAAACCCTCTTTTAACCCCCTAATTAAAGATGAAGAGTTCTTATACACTTTTAATATTCGTTCATAATTTTCCTTGGCTTTTAAACCTTCCAAAAATAAAAATTAAATCACTGCACATACTTGATTTTTTCCATTGTAAAAAACACTGTGACATGTCGATACTAAATGGCTTGTAAAAAAAAAATTAAGTGACCGATTGAAATGAAACTTCACATACGTTCATTTGAAGAGTGTGCCAATATCACAAAAAAAAATCAGGTTCCTAGCAGCGCTCTTTCTTGTCGAGGCTCCGAATTTAATGAGCAGCCTACTATTGTCACAATCCTTAATCCTAATTTGTTTATAGATCAGAAAGTTTTGCAATGCTTAAAAAAGGTGTCAATCGCTTAGAGTAAGATCCGCATTATGCGGCGGCTACATGAAAACTTGAAAGCTCTCGGAGTTTTTGGTGACTAACTTTGATTATTTCGCTGGTTTTATCGAACTTTGTGGACGACTAGTCTGCATGTGCGAGGTGCATCTTAAACATTAAAATTAACTGAAACCAAAATTGCACGTAACAGTATCGCTACCATAACCACCATGCATAATTTTAGCGGCCTCGCTTAAATTTTCGCCTTTATTAAAGAAAAAATGTAAAATGTGCCGAATTTTCTCTTAGTTGACTTCCATCGTTAGCAACTCTCAAACAAATGGAACAAAGAAAAAACAGTGACAGAAATTTTTAAGTGTGACGTATCAGCTTTAAAATGAGCATACTCGAAACTGTATGATCGATACTTTACGAGACATCGATCACTAAAGCACCCAGAAAATAATGGATTACTTTTCAGCCAACCTAATACATCTTATCTGACTCAAGTGTGGCTCTCAAAACATCGCTCTCACAGCCTCTCTTGCTTCGGGAAACAATTGAAAAAGTTCCGACCGAGTCCCACGCACACGGCCGTACATGTTTGTGTTGGTGCGTGCGTGTTTAAGCAGAAGCCAAATCCAATGGATTTTTTCATACAAAACTGAGTTTAGTTTTATATAAAACTGAGTTTAGTTTTATATAAAACTGAGTTTAGTTTTTCGTACAAAACTGAGTTTAGTTTTTCATACAAAACTGAGTTTAGTTTTCCGTAGTAAACTCGATCCGAACTTGTTGCGTACAAGAAAACAACTGATCTAGATAAAAACGATTGACTGCCAACATGCAAACGCAAACAAACAATTGTTTAAGAATCGAACATTGTTGGAGTACGAAATGGTTGGGCTCAGTATTCCAATAATTAACCGATTAAATTAAAGCGTTTTCTCATCTCGTTTCTGATTTCTTTAAGTTTGTTGCAGCAAAACATTAAACACCGTACAACATATGGCAACTGTAGTATTGAACTTTACACCAACCAGAAGTAAATCTTTGTTGTGTACTCTGTTGCTTGGACATAGCTCGAAGGCTCCAAACCTAATTTAATGAGAGGGTATGGAACATTTAGAGTTTTTTATTGTGAAAAAATATTTCAATCCAACAGGTCTTTGCTTGCGCTCCCGATAGACATTTGACAGCGACAGATTTCAGAACAGGACATTTAAACGATTGACGAGCACATATTGATGTGTGTGTAACACATCGTTCAATAAGTCCCGAGACTAACTATGAAAATAACATTTTATCGGCAAAATTCTTTATTACTCATCAACATAATCTCCTTCAAGTGTAGTACAATCATTCCAACGCTTCTCTAACTTTTCAATTCCATGTTTGTAGAACGGTTTGTCTTTTGACTCAAAATGACCCTCAGTAGCAGCGATCAGCTCCTCATTCGAGACATATCTTTTTCCCTGGAGCATCTTTTGGAGATCCGTAAAGAGTCAGTAGTCGCTAGGCGAGTACGGAGGATGAGGAAGCAGTTGGAAGCCTAATTCGTTGAATTTGGTTACCGTTTTGATTGAATTGTCCATGGTGGCTTTTGTTCCATTGTGAGCAAATGCGGCACCCATGTGGAAAACCCCTTTTTCATAGCCAATTTTTGGTGCAAAATAGTAAATGCACTACCAGTTGATATGTTCACCATCTTAGCTATCTCGTGCACTTTCATTTTGCGGTCACCCATCACTATTTTCAATACTAGCTTGATGTTTTCGGAAGTTACTGCCTCATTTGGCCGACCCGAACGTTCCGCATCATTTTTATCAGCACGACCGCGTTTGAAGTCAGCATACCTCCGAAAAATGGTTGGTTTCGACAAAGAAGAGTCCGGATAACGTTTTTCAAGCCATTGTTGAGCTTGAACAGTGTTTTTTTTTTCATTAGAAAACAATGTTTTATCAACACACGAAACTCGTTTTGGTGCATTTTTTTAGGCGTAACTTTAACCACTACAGCTTTCTTGGTTATGTTTCGAATTACATCAAATTTTGACACACCTCATCTGAAGGTTGGTACTTCCGAACCTCGGTATATAAATGGCATTATTAGCGCCATTTCTACGCTAGTCTCGGGACTTATTGAACGATGTGTTAGTTTAGTGCAAAATGGTCTGGAATATTGCGGAAACAAGTGCATGTGATGTGCATTTGCGACCAATCTCCACGGCACGATGGCCAAAGCAAAAGTTCCGCGGTTTTGCGTAGAAAACCATCGCACTTTGTGGATGATGAATAGAGTTTTTACGATTTCGCTGCATTTCGTAAGTGAACTCGCTCGATAAGGGAACGGCTGACAGACAGGAAAACACACTATAATCACGATAATAAGTAGAAACAATTTTCACTTACCTTGACGCACAGCAGCCGATTGGCCGATTCTGCCGATTCTTGAATCTCTATTATTGCTCAAAACATAGACCAAACACCAAAAATTGTGAGCATGTTAGGGAGAAACATTGCACTTTGCACGTGAAACCAATAGGAGCTTTCCACTCATTACACTTTGGATTTTTTTGTTGAAGCTAACGAGATATCACAGCACTACACGATAATCGCCCTGCACAATTTTCTATCCGATTAGAAACAAATGCTTAACCTTTGTATACATCACCTCGCTTAGGAATGTGGTTCATCCGCCCAACACCGTACATTCGGCAGAAACTAAGGAACACGGAACGTTTCTTATGCTTTGTTTCTCTAATATCCTTTTCCCGTAACTTCGATTGGATGCACCGCACTGTAAAAAGTCGTTCGAAAAGTTTGTTTGTGATGTTTTATTTTGCACCGCACGAGTTGCACGAGTTGTTCCGTTTTCGAGTATTTAACAAGATTTTCCCGCACAATAAGTTTTGTTTATACCGCGAATCTAAACCAAGAAAATGAAGTGTACATTTTGACAGCTTGGACCAAAACTGCAAAAAGGCGCTAAGGCCTTTTTTTTAGGCCCGCTTCAACTGCTCGAACTGTGACCAGTGGCCAACTGTATTCGAGCAGCAACCATGTCGTAATGAATTCGAGTAAGTCGACGAAACGAAACGATGGTCGTTGAACGTTGAAAATTGAGGTATTTCATCATTAGATTAGTAGTCATTAGTAATGATTATTAAGTATTATTATATTTTTATTATTAGGTATTTATTTAGTCGGACCACTCGCAACTTTTTTATGTGTGTGTGTTAACGAAATTAGACCTAGCTGTCAAAAGGGAAGCCGAAACGGAAGTAGAAACGAACCAAAACTGTCAAAAAGTACCGCAGAATAGAAAACAAATCCAACGCGGACGAATTTACAAAATCTTTGCACAGAAATAGACGATTGCAGTCAAAATGAAAGCTTCGGCATTTATCAAAAAGAAGAATGGTGTTGAGTAAGTTGGTGTTTGATGCATATTAAAAGGTATTACAGCACATTATTTTCCAGAACCCCCAAAACATGCCGATGGTGCTTGGCGGCGTGTGACGATTTAGAGCCCCTTCCGAACGACGAAACCGGACAATATAAGCTTCAGAAACTCTTCGATTGTACCGGTTTTCAGGTAGGACGATTGTTAAAAAACAAACATCTCAACCTGTTCCACAAGAAAGACTGTTCTATGAGACTCATATTTTTACAGGTCGATGTATTACCTGGAGTTCCGACGTTTTTGTGCACGAAGTGCGAATCCCGTTTGGATAAGATGTATACGTTTCGCTGGCGATGCAACGAGAACATTGCATTGGTCAATGGATATACCGAGAAGCAAAACACAGTGAAGAACGAGGCAGACATTAGTAAAGACCATCTTGGCCACTCTGCTGAACACACGGTTGGCATAGAATTGTCTATCAAAACTGAAGTCACCACACCGGATGCAGCCTACGATTTGCACTTGACTCAGCGCAGTTGCACAGTTCCTCACGTAAATGGGGCACATGAATGTTGTGGCAACCAAGCTGATGATTTATTCGAAGCAGAGGAAAATCCAATTGCGGTCAAATTAGAGACTGAAGATGACGATGAACAGGACAACCGACAAACAAATCCTTCAGAATTGATCTGCCAGGATCGAGAAGATCGCCCTTTGACAACCGAAACGTGTGTTAATGATTCAGCATCAGAAACAATTCAGAACGGAATTGCTGCCGTCGATGCCGGAAAAAAGCTCAAAGTTGCCCGAAAACGTAA